>NC_056735.1:1234444-1366944 GCF_019279795.1 Protopterus annectens | reverse complement strand
CCTGATCTCCAGCAATGAATGTACACTACCCAGAGTGCCATGGAATGCATGCAACCTTTCCACCTCCTGAGTGGTCAAAATAGGCCACATACTGTCCCCTGCCCCCACCTGGCTGCTTCAGTGCTGCAGCTTCTAAACAAACCCCAGCAACCTGAGTCACAGTCTAGGCTTCATTTTTCCAAGCCACAGAGCCTGGCAAAGAACATTAGACTTCTGAAGAACTCTTAAAAGGAGTGCTTACCAGTTATGTCTTAGATATCTGGAAAATAAATACCACCCATTTATCTGCTTCCCAGAAAGAAAACTGTCTTTCTTGTTATTAAATCAGCAATGAAGAGATTTTGTTAGATGCCCAAAATGGTGCATGATACATATGGGGCTGAAAGCAGATACCTTTATTTTTTTCTCTTAAAAGGCATGTGTTCTTTTATTGACCATCATCTGCTTGCATCACCAGTCATGCATGCAGTATTGTATGCTCCAGCACTTCACTGGCCTTTCACCAGTCAGCAAATTAGATCACTAAAGTTGTAAAACCTTCAGTTAGATAACCTTTGGTTTTCATTTTACTAATGATGGTTTACATTTGTTTCAATGTGGGAAAGCTTCTTAAGGGGAACTTGGCCACTGCAGAGTCTCACCTTACTGCCCTGTGTGGAACTGCACTTGTGGGTTCTATTCCCACACCAGGTGGTTGGATTGCGGACACTGCAGTGCAGCACTGGGGGGGGGGGGACCTGACGTCATGGAAGAAGCGACAGCATCTGACGACTCTGGTATTCAGGCCAGCTGAGGGCTACCTGCAGGCAGATAACCCAAATGTGATGACTGCAACAGTGAATACACTCGAACATTTACATTTATGGTAAGTATACACAACTGTACTTTCCCTGATGCCCTGGCCAAATAGTCCCTGTAGTGTAATTACTCCCAGGGGTTTCCTCAGAAAAGAGATGACTACCCTAGTAGGGCTAACCTGCTCAAGAAAGAATAAATAAATATGTGAGGATAGAAAGTACATCACTTTGCAAACTAGGGCAAAAGTCAGTCCTAGCTTCACCAGGCTGGGAAGAGCCTGCAACCTTTACCCTTCAAGAGTGCTTATTGGCATCAGAACTTTTTTTGACTCTGTCTTCTTCAGAGTTGGAATTAGTAAAGGCAGTTGGAATTTCCCTCCTAGCAGATGCTTTTCTTAGTGTTTGTGTCAGATGCTTCCAGGTTAGGTCGGGGAGTACATTTCTTCTCCTAGGCAGCCAAAGGCATCCTCACTATGAGATAACTTCAGTCTTCGTATCAGCTCTCTTGAAATGAAAATGGTTGTTCTTGGCCCAAAGGACTCTCTGGATAATTTTTCACAAGTTTTTTTTAAAATCTAATAGCCATGAAGGTGTCCTTTTATACTGGAAAAAAGATGATGTCATTCAGAGAGTGATAGGAGACTATGGCTGTGAGCTCACAGCTGTCGTATGGTTTTGATCTTGTGAGCCCATTACATCCCAAATGGACTGGGAGTAACACAGCAGGTAAAACTCCTTTGACTGTGAATGGAAAATTGGATACTATCCTTTCTTACACATTTGCTGACTATATGACTTTGGAATTTGGTGTTTTTGAAAGGACCAAAAATCCAAAAGTGCCACTGTTTAGTGCCATGAGCTATGTTCCATTGTTCCTCAGTTTGCATGTATATTTCTCCCCAGACTGCTTCTTTAGAAAACTTTTCTGGAGACACTTTCTCCATTGTGTAGAGTAACGGGAGCCCTGTCTGCATCCCACACAGTCTGGTATAGCAAATGACCTTGGTACTAGAAGAGGTATATCCATGCAGGTAGAAGAATGAAGAAGCTAAGCCAACTTGCTTCTATCTGGTGATGAGAAAAGGGCATGTGACTCCATCCAGAAACTTTCTCCTTAGGTACTAGGAGAGGCACACACATGGAAGTCTGCAAAAATACATTAATGGCTGCCTGACTAATGGCTTCACTGAGAGCAGCTCTCTGCTCTTGCTCTTGATTTTAAACCAAATAATCAAACGGCACATGGTGTAAAGTACAGGAGGATAAAAAAACTCATGAGTCAGTAGGAGGAATGTTTAAATGATTCTGGTACATTTTTTTTTTTATGTGGGACAAGAATACCTTAGTTCACAACTGCATGAGGATGTTAAAATCATGTACCTGGTTCTTAAAGATTAGTCTATAGTGAAATAATGCATCACTTTAGGTGTCCAGAGTTATTTGGGTGTTAACAGACTCCCAGATCAGCTCACATGGAGAAATGGAAGAGATTCACACATATTTGATAGGAAGTAAGGTACTGGTAACAGGAAGATTCAGGTTCATAAAGAGGTAGAAAGTTTATTTGTATAAGTAAATTTGCCATAATAGTAGATGTTCAGATAATCACTGTGACAGTAGCCTTAGCTATATGGGTTATATCCTGATGTAACTGACAGCCAGCTTTCAAAGCTTCAGAGCACCTTCCACATGCCCAAACCACCAGTCATGTCGAGCAGTACTGACTAATAAGACAGGTTTGGGTGCCAAGCCCTTCAGAGTTTTCATATCAACAGAGAGAGGGAGGTTGAGCCCTGAAAGGACGATGCCAGGAGCAACAAAAAATAAGAATTTACACCCTGTCATAAACAACAAACCAAAAAACATGGGGGTGGAGGGAGGGAGCGGCTACTGCAGCAGTGATCATTCGAACATGTAATGTTATGATAAATTTACTTACACAACTGTACTTTGTTAGTCATATTGATTGCTACTGCAGTAGCCTTAGCTGCATGGGTAGATTACCCTAGTTTATTATATTTGGGAGGTGGAAGGAGAAGAGTCCAGGAACCCCTGGAGAATGGTCCTAGCAAAGCCTTATCTTGACTTGGAGAATGAATCAAGCTTATAGTGCTTTGTAAAAGTATGTACATAGGACCAAGTTGCTGCTTCTAGAATACTTCTCGAGTACAGCCCTTTCCAAAAAGCCATAGATGAAGCCAAGGCCCTAGTAGAGAAGACCTTGACCCTGACTAGAATAGTTTTGCTGTGGTGGCTATAATGAAAGGGAATAGCCTTAGACAACCATTTCAAAATGGTCTGTTTTGACACAGGTTGTCCCTTCTTACTTTCATGAGAAATGAGCAATTGATCTGAAGATCTGAAAGATTTAGTTCGGTCAAAAACGTACTCTAGTTGTCTGTGGGCATCCAGGTATCCTTTCTTCCTTATTTTTAAGTTCAGCAAGGAAAACCGGGAGATAGTGTGGCTTTAAGTAAACTTGGATACCACTTTAGGCATGGAAGGATTAGTTGTCAAAGAAACCTTATCCCTGGTGAAAATGAGGTAGGGTTGACTCACCATAACAGCTTGCAACTTCAATACTCTTCTTGCAGAGGTCATAGCAATCAATTGGATCAGTCATTAGCTTCTTTAACACAAAATTAAGATCCAAAGGAGGGGCTACCATTTATTTTCAGGCCTTTTATGCAAAACCCCTTTCAAAAGCATTTTGACATGCCAGCGCATTGAAAGATGAGGATCCATGAGCGGTCATGCTGAAATGGCTGATAAGTGAACCTTGGTGGTAGGCATAAGAATGGCAAAGGATAGTAACTCACACAAATATTGCAAAACCAGAGAGCAACTAGCCCTGAATTGGTTATGCTGTTGGCATCAACTAGGAAACATTTTCCATTTGTTAGTATATGATTTTCTAGTAGCAGACTTTCTTGCCTCTGTTAGTACCTTCTGTACAACTTCAATAAACAATAGTCTAAAGGGAATTAAGACCTTATTATCCAGGCAGTCAGTTGAACTTCTGTGAGGTAGCTTGAGGTAATTACCCCGGCCATTTCCAAAAGAAAGGAGAACCATTGTTGCCTGGGCCATTAGGGAGTCACCAAAATGATCTAGGGAGATTCCTTCGGAGTATTCAGAAGTATCCTGGATATTAGTGTAAAAGGTGAAAAAAACATACAGGAACTGTATGGAGTCCTGGAGCAGAATCCTGCCAACTGATTATTCAGAGAGAAGGCAAGTAGGTCTACTTGAGGAACTCCCCACAGATGGATCAAATCTTGGAAGACCTCATATTCTACTTTTCATTTGTGAGTGTTTGCCTTTGTCCTGCTCAGCTTGTCTGCCACACAGTTTTGCTCTGAAGGAATGTAGGATGCCTGTAGATTGAGATTGTGCTGTGAAGCTATATCCCAATCTAACATGGCTAGCCTGCAAATGGTGGATGACCTAGTTCCTTGCTTGTAGACTGTGTCATTGTCTGTAACAGCTAGAAGAGGTCCTTGGGACTAAAGATGATTCAGAGAGTTGAGTGTCTTGATCGGGGCAAACATATTTATGTGCTTGCATCTGTTTTTAGTGTCCCACACACCTTACAGGTTTATCCCTCCTGAAGCTGCTCCCCAAGCAAAGTCTGAGGTGTCTTTGGTAACTGACTGGTATGGAACAGGGAGGTAGAAAGCAAGGCCTAGATTTAAGGATATTTGCTGTGTCTACCAAGTCCTATCTGACAAATCCCAGTACAAAGGATGTTGCTCCAGGGACCAAAGAGACTTCAGATACCATTGTATTTTTCTCATATATTGTCTTGCCAGGGGGTATCATGAGATTCATAGATGTCATGACACCCAAATTCCTGAGGTATTCCCTTGCAATGACCGAAGTCTGAGTGGAAAACCTTAGAAATAAATCTAGTTCTATTTTTTCTTGTGGATAAAAAGCTCTTTGAACTGAGTTGTCTGGCTGACACCCCAGGAACACAGTCTTGGGTTAAGGAGTCAAAAAAGACTTCTGAATCTTCTCTTGGAATCCCAGCTTGTATAAGAGATCTTTTACCCAAGTGAGAGATTCCTAACACTTTGAAACAGTCTCTGCAAAGCTAAGCAACTTGTCTAAATATGGAAAAGATGTGGATACCCTGTTGCCTGCAGTGAGCTATAACTGGGACCATACACTTTGTGAACACTCTTGGTGCAGTGAATACTCCAAAAGGTAAGTCAGAGGAATTGATATTGTGATCCAGTCTCACAAAACCTTAAACACCTGAAGCTTGGATGAATAGGGATGTGATGATAAGCATCTTTTACATCTAGTGTTAAAAGGAAATTTGAATAAGGAAGAAGAAGTAACATTATAGTGCCCGGGTTCAAAATGTCATGTCACAGTCGCATACTGATTTAGGAAAGAAAGATCCAGAGCTGAATTCCACGCATTTTCTTTCTTTTTCACTTAAACATCCTTGAATAAAAAACTTTTCTCAGGTGGGAATAAGGAACTGGTTCTGTCATTCCTGGCACAGCATGTGATGGACAGGTAGAAGTAAGAGTCTGGTGTGGTGGATGAGGGATTACCCCATGGAAAGGAGGAATTCCTTCCCACTGCCATCTGTAACCTTGATGAATGGATTGTCTGTTGCCAGTGACGAAAGTGGAGATTCAGACTTTCAGGAAGGGGACGGGGCTGCCAGGGTGGGAAGGAGACATGGGGAGGGGGGGACAAGGTCCCTTAAATAGTCAGTCTGACTTTTTGGATTGTCCTTAGTTTTAGGGGGTTCCCAAATTCGTTTTGCATCACCTTTGCCATTTCTTCTTAAACTTCTGTTTACCTGCATTTTGTTGTGTCTGTTTATTTTGTTTTACACCAAGTGTTGGAGGTGTGGTGGGGAAGAAGGAGGTAATTGGGAACATATTTTCTAGGAGTGTAATGAGTTACGATTTAAAGATTCCCTGCAGACTACTCTGTCAGAGATGCTGGGTGAGCAAATTGATGTAACTAAGGAAATTATTTTTTTTGAGCTGTGATACAGAATCAGAATTGCCTAGACATAGTAAGGCCTTGCTGAGTTTAATTATGGTGACTGCCAAAAAAGCAATTACGAGAAAATGGAAATCAAAGTCTAAACCAACTGTTCTAGAAGTAGTGAATATAGTAACAGAGATAAATAACTGGAAATGGGATCTTTAGAAAAGGGTAGGAGCAAATTACATAGAAAACATGGGAACTGTGGGATCAATATATGCAGAGGAGAGGAGCGAGGTTTAAAAGAAAGCAAGATTTGAATGAGCTGTGTAATGTTTGACTGACGACGACTAGATAGATTATAAGTGATGTATAATGTTTGCAACTGCAATTGTGTCAAGGTGGTTTGTAATATATAATGTTTGCAACTAAAATTATATCTACATGGTTTGTTTTCATTTATATAAATGTATGTTTGTGCCATACATGATGATTTAATAAAGATGTTTCTTGTTTAAAAAATAAAAAATTGGATGAGGGGTTACAGAATCCCTTAAAAAGGGGGAAAACAGGGAGAATCAGAAACTCGGCTCTCTTCTGAGTCTGAATCAGAAATCTGAGCAGAAAATCCTATTTCTGTCCCTTCATCTTCCTGTCTAGATTCAGAATCTTGAGTGTCTTCAAGAAAACTGGTATTTTTCTTTATTTTACCAGAAACTACTTTATAAGCAGGATCAATAGCCTGAATTAAACCCTGAGCAAGACCCAGTTAATTACTCCTGTCCAAAGAAATTTGATAGGAGTCGATACATGTATAGTTTTCTGTTTCTTTTTTGCAGGAAAAAAATAGGGCTAACAGTGCTATTAATGGCAGCAGCAGCTTCCCCAGGGATGCAACAACATTCTGCCAAAAAGGAAGCCTTCCCTTTTCCCTCTCCCAGGACTGACAACAGTGGTTCTGTCTTGCTCACTGAGGGGATCCAAACAGCTGTAGAGGACATGGCTTAACCCCTTGTCCGTAGTGGCTGTAGGTGCTACAGATGAGTGGTCTGATGTACAAGTGGTTACAGCAGAGTCACTTACCTGCAGCTGAGCTAAATTACTAGCCTGCTGTGGTGGGAAAGGCTGTTTGCTTAACTTTTGTTTTTTTGGGCTGGAAAAAGAGACCGACTGTGGGACCAAGTTTGTTTTTTAGTCTGGCAGAAAATTGTACTACCTTCCCTGGGAAAATGAGCAACAAAAGCTGGTGAAAATTCAAAGCCTTTAAAAGTCGCATTTTTTGCAGATTAAACACAGTAAAAAGTTCTTTACAACACCCAACCCTAAAAAGTAAAATAAGAACCATTTTGCCACAGGAAAAAAAGTTGTTTTTAAATACTTTAAACAACTTTTCAACTGAAAGGGAAAAAAAAGCTTTCATTTAAAAGTACAGTACAGTCTTGTGATACTCTGTTGAAACAGACTCCTAGCTTTAGGATAATTTTGTTGAAAAGAAAGTATTATCAAACAAAACATTTTTTTTTTTTAATGGAAGTCCCCCACTCAAAGGGAACTTATCTACCCAACAAAGGAACAGCACAGGTGGAGTCTCGATCCTCAAAAGCATCAGAGGGCAGAATGTTCACTGGCAGGAAAGTTCTGAAGGGATTGGTGCCCAAACCTGTCTCTTTAGTCAGCTCAGGTTGAGCTGATTGATGGTTTGAGTGTATGGAAGGTGCACTGAAGCTTTGAAAACTGGTTGGCTGACTGTTATGTTTTTGGCAAGATATAACCGATGTTGCTAAGGCTACTTCAGCAGCGATCAATATACTGAACATTTATTCCCCCCCCCCCCAAGACAAACTTCAGGTTCCTAGAGAGGCTGGAATCCCCATTATTAAGCCCCTGACAACTTCTAGTTGCTGCCAGCATTTTCTTTTGATTTATCCAGTGGTGAAATAATTTGAACATTAATCTTTACTTTGGATCGTCACTTCCTTGACTTAGACTCATCCTATAAGGATCAGTTTCAGTGCTCTTTGTCTTTCTGATATAAATGCCACCATCCCAGTGTAATTGGAGAATGACTCTATAAGAGGGCACAGAATAGTTGATGAAGTGCTTTATAATTTGGCATCCATTGGTAGTTGTAGTCAGAGGTGTAGAATACAAGGTGTTTTGACAAGATATAGTGGAAGTATTGCCAGTGTCACTCATTCTGAAACTTTTCCTTTTAGTTTCACGGTACTTTTTTTTTCTAGGAACCTGCTATTCCTTAACCTTCCCCTCTCTTTAGCCCCTTCTCTCCACTGCTAAAATCCACCAAACACCATCAATCCATTCTTTTCCTCTCCTACCAGTGGAGGCAGAACGCCGAGAAGTTCTGCCATAACCTTAAGACACATGGGCTCTTCCTTTCCCACAAGAAAACAGCCATAACAGCCTTTCATGATAAGAGATTTTCACAGCTCTTAAAAGAATGGGAGTTAGGAGGTGGGCATCTTACATGCAGCTGTGAGTAAGGATTTTAAATATGCAAGGCAAAAGGAGCAGCTATTACTTGGGGAGCATTCCATCCATCATCGTCCATGATGACTTTTTACTCAAACTCGTCCCGCACCACCAAATGATTAGCAGCCTGCTGAGAACCTGGAAATCCTCCTGATCTTCACAGGAAAGTGTCCAATTGTTTGCAGAAACCCACAGCCTTCCCCAGGGATGGATGAAGTAACATAGACCACTCAATCCTGCCCCTCTAGGCAGCTTCTTCAGTGTCTGAGCCACTAATTTCATTCAGGTAATTTATGTCCATTTCTGTACTGCTTGAAGCTGGGCCATCCTTTAGGTCTTGAGTTCAGTTGCTCTTCATGCAACAGGGACTACTGCTGAACTAGGCAATAGCTTCCTTTTTGATGGACATTTACAGGAAGGGACTTCCTCTACGAAGACTGTTTTGAAGGGCAGACTAAACAACTGACCTGTATGGAAAGGGAAGAGTTCATCAAGTACAGCTTGTCTATAGAGAGTAAACATTTGCTGAAGACAGTAGTTTTAACTCAGAATTTCTTCTTGTGATTTGCAGGTAGCCAAAAAAATACGTGAACTTATGGCAGACGTAGAGAGCATGAATTATCTTCACGAAAATCATGATGTATTCCGGAGGGAGCAGGATGAGCAACTTGTTCAATGGATGAATCGGTAAAAAAATTATATCATTTAACAAAGTTTCTGTGTCTATTAGTGTGCAGTGATGATCAACAGTGGCAGTTCAAAATACCAGACTATTTTATTTTGTTAGTAATGTAGCTTTCAGCTAAAGATGTATAGCTGTCTCTGTAATTAAAATATTTTGTGTGATCCAATTTCTCTGTTTCCCTGTGGGACTTCTTGGTTGATGGTAGTTAGACGCCTTACCTACCAGCATGCAGAAGTTATGCAAGTCTGCCTTTGGCATGCTAAAGATGAGTTATTTTGAAGACAGAATGTGGTTTATTCATTGGTGAATTATTCTGTATAGTAAACTGTATGAAAGGGGAAATAAAATATTTTGGATTCTTGAGGCTATACTGAAAATATCAGATTTTTTTTTTTTACTGAACATCACTGTCACACTGTGGCATTTAAGTTGTCATCATCAACCTCACATTTCCCGTTTTGACATGGGGTAAGGGTGTCACATCACCATTAGTCAATGTAACCAAATCACCAAGAGTCTGCATTTACACCTGCCCTGATGCATGTCTTATGGGAAGAAATGTCTTTACTGCCCTTCCCCTGATAAAGTGCTGTTTTGGTTTACTTGAGTGTTAGAGGTGAGCCTGAAGGTAAAGGGCCCTGTTGTAGGCAGTAGAGCACACACCATTACCATAAAACACTGAACACATCTTTTCCTTGCCTCTTATGCCTGTTAACACTTCAGTCTCCACTGCCATGAAGGGTATTTCTGTTATAGTCTTAATCCCATTTCCTGATGGCTGATGTTGGCACCTGCATCACTGAAGAGGTGTTCTGTGGTCCTCCTGATGTGTGCATGCTTCCACACCCCGTGAGGGCCACTATTACCAACTTCGAACTACCACCTCATCCTGTAATCCTGTGGCTTTTGGTTATTTGCATAAGTGTAGATTGGCTGACCAGGGCCACCATCTGGTGTAGGTCACTTGATCCCACCCTCCTGTACCTGAAATTCCAGTGTTTAATTTGCTATCAAAATTGGGTCATCTGGATTTCGTAGCCAATGCTGTATCTCTTTGTGCTACACAGCCAGACGTCTGTAACTTGGAATTTGTATACCTAGGACAAAAAGCTGAGAGGAATCTATTTTTCATTTCTCTAAATAATTTTTCTCTCGTTTTTTTTTTTTTTTTTTTTTTACACTTCTCTTGCATGACTGTCATTAAGCTTTCCCAGATAGTCTTGTGCCCGTTCATTCCTCCATCGTGGAGAGTCCTGCAGAACCAGAGAGGTAAGAGCCATTCAGCGGGGCTGCCATTCAAGCAGCCATGTGATTTGTGTGTATATTCACTGATAGTCCGTATCACTGCTCAGCTTGCAATGACTTTTCATGTGAATACATGGTCCTGTCCAACCACTATGAAGACTCCTAGCTATTGGTGGCTTGGTGAGTCTAACTTCTGTCCCCAGTATGTGTATTTTGCATTCTAAGCCTTCTTCTGAGGGGACTAGCACATTCCATGTCTGGCCGCTCCCCATCAACCTTCCCATGGATGGAGAAGCCCATCATCCATTGCCAGCTCCATCAGCTGCCTGAGCCACTGATTTGAACCCATGTTGTCTGGGCCATAGTCAGGGCTTTATCCCTTTGTGCCACCAGAGATGAGTGTCTAGTTCTGTGATACGAATTTTTGTCGTTTTATTTCCATGAATGTCAGTAGTGAGATATGTCGTATGAACAGCTGCTTTTCATAGGTAAGGAACCCAAGAGCCTCAAAGTATTTCTTTAACTCCTGACAATATCCCTGTTAAGGTTAGCATTAATTTCTGCAATCTCACTCTTCTCAAATCACTGGATCATTTGCCAGAATCACTTTGAGAACATCTGTATCTCATTATGCAGAGTTTTAGTGAAGACTTCCCATCCCTAGGTCTTATCTTCAATAATGGCTGCAGCTGCTGCCTTTCCTTATTGATACCTATTAGTAAACCCCCCCATCTAGCACTGCATGGCAAACCTCCTCTTTTAACTTGACTGTTTTTTATCATTACTGATGTCCACAAAGCAGAGCCATATGGTTACTACCATAACAGGCACTGACCACCTTTCCAGCACAGTTTGTTGCCACTTCAGCATCCATTCATATTGAATGGTCCCAGCCTCTTCCAGTATATGGGATATGCTCTTATAGAGATGTTAAACTCATTTTGCACAGTAGCATCTGCTGGTAATATCTAATGTCAATTTTCATTCATTCCTCAACGGTTGGGTTCAGATCCAACTCTGCCGTTATTTTAGCCTGTGGCCACCAAAAACTCTCAAGCTCCTCCCTCACCCATAATGCAGCAACCCCAACATACCTCAGATCTCATTTGCCACTTTCACATTTGGATGTGGTCACCTTGAGCTTCCGAGCGTTTAAGATTAGAGATACATTTATTTCTTTTTTTGCTCACTTTAACAGTTTTCTATTTATAAATCCTTCCGTATTACACGTCTTTGGTGTACTCTGTTTTACCATAGTTGGTCTTCCTTTTCTTTCTTTTTTACACTTTTCTTAGTGTAGCTTGAATTACCATTGTTGGTATTTTTTTCTATATTTCTGTCTTTAATAGTTTAAAAAATAAACTAAAAAATGTCTTATTTTTCTTTACTATTTTCAAAATGTCTGAAAAAGGCTCTTCTGGCTTTAAGAAGTGCCAGAAATGCCGGGCACAAGTTGCCTCTATCAGACGCTTATGTTTTATGAGTTTACTGTTTCGGCCCAGACCATTTTGGATAGACTGTTCTATTCTAAAGACATGCGTCTGGAGCATTTCTCCCCGGGCCTCCACTGAAAACAGGATCTGTGGAACCTAGTCGGACTTTCCCGGTCAACAAATGTTAAATAAAATAAATAAATAAAATCAAATCTGCAAAGCTTTTAATCCATGAGCAATGGAGGATAGGAGCAGTAAATGAACTCTGGGGC
The DNA here is from genome assembly GCF_019279795.1 of Protopterus annectens. Taxonomy (NCBI): domain Eukaryota; kingdom Metazoa; phylum Chordata; order Ceratodontiformes; family Protopteridae; genus Protopterus; species Protopterus annectens. The sequence goes on along the minus strand of NC_056735.1, from coordinate 1,355,066 downwards.
TCAATCCCCCAAACCCAAGACAAAGGAGCCTTCATCCAAGTCTTTGAGGCTTTCAGGGTCCTCAACTCCCTCCTTGGAGCCTTCCACAGAACCACCAAAGAAAAAGCATAGGTCTTATCTGAAAACTGCTCCTGCTCAGCTGGCGCCGGAGTTGACAAAGGCTTCCTCAGATCTTGGCTCTTCAGATCCAAGGCTTTTGCCTAGGATAGAGTATTCCCCATCTTTGGATCCGGTACCCTCTAGAGTACCTTCTTCTTACCTAGTATCATGCCAGCATTTTAGGTCTCCATCGCTGGCTTGTTGTGATTCTTCCAGATGTCTGACCAAGGCTGATGTGGGCAGAATGATGAGGAAATTTTTCTCAGCACAGATACAGATGGAAGTTCTTCCGGCCCTTACCCCTTTGGGTCAGGAAGCCTGTGTTTCTACTACTCCACCAATGTCAGCTTCTTCTCCAATCAGACCTATTGTTTCGGGCCCCTATATTTTAGTCTTCCAGGTCCATTTGGATCGGATCCAAAGATGTTGGTATCTTCGGCTCCAAAGTCATCTCCGAGTGCACCACCTTCCACGTTTTTGGACCCTGATGACTCTCAGAGCCGAAGCATCCCTGTTGGATCTGAGGCATTAGAGTCGACTCCAAAGTTTTTGGAGCCATCTCTTCCCCTCGGAGCTTCAGTATTGGACAGCTCTGATCGAACTTCCACCTCGGGAGTACTGCCTTCGGGGCAGGGGGAGCCGATGGAGCAGCAGTGTGTCTTCTCGGCTCCATTGGCTTCCTTCTCCTTGGAGCATTCTGCCTTTGAGGTGATAAAGAGAGTGTTCTCTGCTTTGGCAGGACGGGTGGATCCTACCCCCTCGGATCTTCCCTCTTGTTCCTGTGTGTCTATCTGCCTTAAGCCCCATCATTCTACTCCACAGGGACTGCAAGCCCAAAGTCTGTAGGTTACCCAGCAGGGTATTTCTATCTCTTCTGACACTTCTCCGGAGCACCCCACTGAGGAAGCCCCTAGGAAGAGGACATGCAAGAAGAGGCACAAAACTCCCTTCAGTCACCTTAACCATCACAAAATATACTGATTTTGATGAAGGGGGAAAGGTCCCAAGATCACCACCCGAAGAGATATCTTTTGGAGACGTCCTTGAGGTCCTTAAGCAGAGGGGTGGTTGGTCCACCAACAACCCTTTTCCAGAGGAATTGGTATTCCTGGAGACCTTTGGGGCTGGCCCGTCTACTTCCTGGGTAACCCTGCCCACCGATGAGCTCATTGACTTGATCTCTAGGTGGGGGGGGGGGTGGAAGGAGCCTGACACAGTTGAGCCAATCCCCAAAAGACCTTCTGGCACCACCTATAGGAAGGGTGTTTTGGAACAAGGGAGTGCCCATAGATGCTATGGTCATGGCGGTAACCACCAAGAAAGAACTTGCTGAGCAGATTTCCTCCATCCATCCCCCTAACATGGGGTCAGAGCATTGGACAGATTGGTGAAGCATGTGTATGCTTCAGCGACTTTTGCCATCAGTTTGCTGAACTACCTGGCACACTTTGAGACTATAAAGGGACTTGATAAAGGAACTGTCAAAATCCCTTTCTGGGACTGCTGCTAATGAGACTCAGACTTCTGCGGCCTCACAGTTGGCTACAATACAATGCATTTCTAATTCGTCCATGAGGCGTATCTCTCATTCAGTTGAAGGTACTTTAAGGGTGGCAGATTCAGACATTTCCATCAGGAGGCATGCCTAAATGCACTTATGTGATTTTGCAGAGTCCTTCAAGGCCTTGTTCGTCAATGCATCCTTTGATAGCAGTTAATTGTTTGTCCCTAAGGTAAAGGACACACTGTCGAGGTGAGAGAAGATAGAAAGACCCTATATGCAATGGGAGTACGTTTTTCAACCCCTCAAAAAGACCTTGTCCAGGAACCAATGAGGAGAACAAAAAATGTGGTTCAAGAAGTCTCTGGGTCCTTTCCAAGATCCACATGGATCTTGTTTCCCCAGAGGCAGAGGGGGAGAACTCAAATGGGAGACACCGCTCACACCACAGTGGAGACCCACAAAACTAAAAGTCTAGAGATTCTCTCTCTAACAGACCCTACCAGGGCTCCTCAAAGGAGGCCCTACTGTCCCCCTCTAGAGACAATTGGGGGTTGTTTACCCCTGCACCAGAGAGCATGGCTAGAGATCCCAAAAGATAAGTGGGTGTAGAAGATTATTTTCAGAGGTTATATAATTCCCATTTCCCTTTCACTTCCATCTGTATGCAAATTTCCCGATGTTCCACCCAGTCAGAGGAAAGCTGCACCACTAGAAATACAAAAGCTGTTAGATAAAAAGAGTCATCCAAGAGTTCCCACCAGACCAAATAGAGTCTGGAACTTACTCAAGGTTCTCTTTAGTGCCAAATAAACCAGGGGACTGGAAACCGATTTTGGATCTCAGCAACTTGAAAAAATCAGTTTGGCATACAAAGTTTTGCATGGTCACGGTTCAGTGTATTCTGCCCTTATGCAAGGATGACTGGATGTGCTCGATAGACCTTCAGGATGTTTAGTATCACATAAAAATATAAAAACATACAGACAATCCAGATGGTATCTATGCTTCCAACTTGAGAGCCAGTTATTACCAGTTTAGAGCACTTCCTTTGGCCTCACCATAGGCCCCAGTGTGTTCGCCAAATGCATGGCAGTGGTGGCAGCTCACCTGAGACTGCAGGGATTCTGTGTGTTTCCTTACCTGGATGACTGGCTCATTACCTCCCCAACCAGGCATCTACTAATAAGAGCAGATCATCAGGTACTTTAGACTTACTTCTATCTGGGGATTACTATAAATTCCAATGAGTCTTAGAACCATTTCAAAAATTGGAATTCATAGGAGCAATTTTTTACACAGTATCAGTGAGAGCTTCTCTGCCTTCCTCAAGAGTACGAACAATCAGATTCCATATCAGAAAAGTAATTCACAGTACCACAATCTCAGTCCATTAATCTGCCACTTTTCTTTCCAAAATTTGCAAACAATGGTGAATATATGTTACACTTATTGGATGTTCATAGACAATTACGTTTCTACTTGCATGGAGCAAATGAAATTAGAAAGGTGGATCAATCATTTGTCTCCTTTGCAGATTCTAAATTGGGTAAATCAGTTGCAGAGGTAACTTTAGTCAGATGGCTGATGAATTGTACATCTTTTGTCTTCAATAAGTTGGGTTTGTCCTTACCAAAACCTTTGAGCCCATTCAACTATCTCTATGGCTACTTCTTCAGTTGTTTCCCTCTAGGGCTTCCATGGACGACATATGTGCGACTGCAACTTGGGCCAGTCCTCATACCTTTATTACACATTACAAACTGGATCTGGTCTTGAGGGGAAGAGCAGCCTTTTGCTCAGCTGTGCTCAGGAATATCCTTCCTTGGAGTCCAACCAGGGATTTAGGTAGCTGGGGATTCTGTCCCAACTGGCGAGGAGTGAATGAAAATTGACATCAGTTAAAGAAGTTTTGTTCTCACCATAATGTTCCCTCTGTGTTGTCCATTTTCATTCTTCCAAAACTCCCCACCCACCAACCCCAAGCCTTTTTCACAATTGATTTTTGGAAGGAGAGTTTATAAGGACACCACTGTCTTTCATGTTTAGATTCATAGATTCATAGATTAGTACTAGGCTAACTGCCCTTACGAGCCACTTTAAGCCTAACCAGTTATCCTTTGAGAGACTCAAACCCTGCACCTTGTGTTTGTAAGGCAAGCACCTTAACCATTAGGCCACCCTTCCAACAAGCTTGAGCTCCAGATATGGCATCTTCTGTTGGGAATTTTATTTTAGTATTTCCTCTGTATGTCAACCAGAAAACAAGGTCAGAAGTATGTTAGGGGTTGGTGCATTATGGGTAAGGGAGGTGCTTGAGAGTTTTTTGGTGGCCACAAGCTAAAATAACTGCCAAGTGGATCTGAACCCAAGTGTTAAAGAATGGAAATAGACAACACAGATGGAATGTTATGGTGAGTACATAACTTCTTTTTCTAGTACACCCTTGATGTTCTTCGTGTTTCACTGTCGCAGTCATCACATTTGGGTTATCTGCCTGCAGGTAGCTCTCAGCTGGCCTGAATACCAAAGTCTTGGGATTTCTGTGTCTGATGCTGTCACTTCTTCCATGATGTCAGGTCATCAGGGGTATAAAACGTGCAGCCGACGCCATTACATCAGTCTTTCTTGCCGTGTGATGCTCGAAGCAGAAGCAGTTCGCAAGTGCCTGTCGGCCGACTCCTGAAATTTTCGTTTTTCGAGTTTCAGACCTGAAGTCTTCTAAAAGGTAAGTACCCCATTGGGGATCCTTTTTTCTTGCTCTAACTGATGTCAGAAAAAATTAATAGTGGTCCTGCCTGTGGAAAGCAAATACCTGACAGAGATTTTCATTCTTATTGCATCACCTGTTTAGGCACAGACCACAATGTCCCTCGCTGTCGGTTTTGTGCCTTGTTCAACACCCCAACTATTCATCGTCAGACAATTTTTGTAGCTAAATTCTTTCGCTCTCGATCTCCGTACTCTGAAATGGCTTCGATAAGCCATCCGACTACCAATCTTCCAAAAAAATGAAAGGATAAAGACAGAGACAGACCGCATAGGTCCAAGGCTGCCGACGACTGTAACGTTAAGCTAGTCGCCATTCTGCCGGTACTAGGTGAGGCACTTTTGCAGCCCCTGATACCTGCTTCTACAGATTCACAGGCCTCTACTGAGACGTATTCAGAGTCTAGTATGTCGCGAGATGCTTCTTCAACTATGGAACCTGTGGAGGCCCACATGCCACATAAACTCTAACGCAATGGAACAACTGGTCACCACTCCCACAAGAGGGAACAACATATTGGACCTGGTCATCACCAACATGGGGACTCTATGTTCCACTCCAGAGGTAAACCCCTCATTGGTAAGATCAGACCATAAACAAATTTCCCTGGACATCCATATCCTGTCCCCACCCCCAGCCAAGGAAATCACTGTAAAGAATTTCTCCAAAGCCAACTTTGCACTTCTCAAGACTGAGGTGGAATCCTTCAAAGCCCCTGGGCCAGAGGATAATACAGCCCAATCCGCAGAATCCTTTACAAATGCATTCTATGAGCACCTGCAGGAATGCATGGATCGTGCTATCCCAAATAAAACCAAGACTCACCCCTCCAAAAACAGGAGACCGGTCTGGTGGACCCCGGCCATAAATAAGCTATACAACAGAAGGAGGAAGCTACTACATGACAGAGCAAAATCTCAAAAAGGGAAGGCATCTCTAATCAGTATTAGCAAGAAACTTCAATCCCTCATAAAATCATCAAAGGCCAGTTTCGAAAGAAAAATTGCCCTAGACACTAACGATAATCACAAGGCCTTCTTTAGTTACATCAGGAACATGGGCGGAAACTCCCAGATATGCTCTGAATTGTTGCATAACGGTACAAAATATACCGAACCTACAGACATAGCCAACATCCTGGCAGACAGATTCAGCGCAAACTTCCCCCCAAAGGAGCAAATGCCTATCCCAACTGAATGTAACCTCCCTGACATCACAGATGCACAGGTGAAAGTTGCCCTCTCCAAAGCAAAAAACGCAGCATCTATGGGACCGGACGGTGTCCCAGGCTGTGTCTTACACGAGCTCCAAGAAGAACTGAACCCTCACATTAAGTCACTGTTCAAACTTAGCCTTACTACAGGATATGTACCCAAAGAATGGCGTACAGCTACAGTGGTCCCACTACACAAAGGTGGTGCCACAACGGACCCCAGAAGCTATCGCCCCATAAGCCTGACTAGTCTGGTCTGTAAAGATATGGAGCGTATTATCATGGAACTCATAAACAAAGACATTGGGAGCCTCCAGACACTGGACCCTACCCAATTCGGCTTTGTTAAGGGCAGATCTTGCCTCTTAAACCTAGTTGATTTCTTTGAAACAGTTACCAAAGCCATAGATGAGGGCAAGGTAGTCCACACAGCCTACCTGGACCTCACAAAAGCCTTCAACACAATACCCCACTCGGGCATCATAAATAAGCTTACCAGCTTAAATATCAACCCCTATATCGCAAGATGGGTTGCAAACTGGCTCAGAGATAGAACCCACATGGTCAGAATCGCAGGTGCCATGTCCGAATCCAAACCAGTTACAAGTGGCGTCCCACAGGGCTCAGTTCTGGGACCTCTCTTGTTCGGTATATACTTCCCTGAGGTTCAGGCTAACACGGGGGGATTATGGCTGACAAAGTTTGCAGATGACTGCAAACTGGGGCCATAATCCAATCTCCAGCTGACACAAGCATCCTCCAAAAGGGTCTCACAGAGACGGATGCTTGGTGCCAGAGCCACGGCCTCAAGCTAAATGCTAAAAAGTGCATATTCATCCCCTTTGGGAAAAACAAGGTGCCCACAAATTATCACATAGGTGGTAATCCATTAAGTACGGAAGAAGTAATTAGAGATTTGGGGACCAACGTAGATAGTAATCTCTCCTTTGATAATCACGTTGCCAAAATGGTTAGAAAGACCTTCTATATAGCCCACCTTATCACGAAAGGGTTCGCATCTAGATCAAGAAAGGTCATTGTGCCCCTCTACTCGTCACTCATCAGGTCCATAATTGAATACAATGCCCCTTTTGGGATGTACCTTACCCGACACCTGCAGCAACTGGAGAGACCCCAAAAGTACCTCACCAAGAGGATCATGGGCTACAAACAGATGTCCTATGCAGCTCGACTAAAGAAACTCCAGCTCTACTCAGTTGCTTACCGCCTACTCAGAGGCGATCCATGCCTGACGTATAAAGCCATGTCAAACCCAGAATTAATGGACATGCTCCACCTCAAAAAATCCAAGTCCCTTAGAGCTACATGCTCCAGGGACCTAAACCTCAACACAAAAATAAATAGGACATGCTGGAGGGACAGATTCATTTCCCAGAGGCTCCCCTCACTCTGGAATAGAATCCCAATTCATGTTAGCCATAGCCCCTCGCTAACCCTCTTCAAGCGAAATCTGGACGCGTGGATGGGAAATCGCAAATTCACCCCTGGGATCTCTTCTGTGTCCCTGCTAGACAGAGGCACAGTAAACTAATCTTAAAAGGGTACCTTCTGTGACCTACTTTACAGAGGCACAGTAGGCTAATCTAATAGGGAGGCAGAAGCCAAATACACTCTGGCTAGGCTTATACATGCCCTAGGGCAGATAGCCTAGTATCTACCTATGAACCTATGTCTCTGTCTAGGATGGGTCTGGAGCCGCTCTGCGGGCACTGGCTTCTGAGGGTGTATTCGGGCCTTCCACTTTTCATATTAAACTGACGACTTCCTTTCAAACCAAAAATACCGAATTTCTCAGGCCTAAAGTTAGCAGTATGCCTAGGAAAATGATGACCAAAGTGCATTCTCAGGCCCACATGCCACAAAACAAATGATTAGAATGGCTGAGGACCTCATTACTTTAATTAGGGGAAGTCAGCCTTCCCCCTTAAAAAGACTCAGAACTGATTTTCCTTCTGATTCTTCTGATCAGGAATCTGATAACTCTGATACTTCTGAATTCCAGGACATACCCTTATCTACTTATGAGGATTCTGATGCAGAGGATTCCATTCCCTCTGCTTCCCCTCCAGAAGATTTTTCCTTTGGTGAAACCCTGCACACCCTTAGAGAGCATTTCCGCTGGGAAAGCCAGGACTACTCCCAGTCCAAAAAGAGACTCAGGGAATTTTTAAGCTTGCCTCAGCACAGGCCTCTAGCTATCCCTCCTGTTCTGGAAATTGTAGATGATGTCTTCCTGGAATCCATCCTTACCCCTGATACCTTGCCTCTAGCTCCCAGGAAACCTGACAGGTACTATAGAGTGCCTGACTCCCACAAATTCCTTTTTAGGAATCCTACTGCGGATCCAGAGACCATTTCCCGGGGACCTAAAGGCATTAAGGCTACAACTGCCAGAAATCCTACCCCTTCAGACAGGGATTCCAGGGCTTTAGACAGATGGGGTAAAAAGGTGTACACCTCTGCTATGCTTGCCATTAGGGCTTTGAATTGCCAGTTCCACATTTTAAAGTATCAGCAGCATATTATGGAGCTAATTAAACAAAAATGTTGTTGATTCCTGATTGTGCAAAACAACGATTTACAAGAGTTAATGCATTCTGCTAATCAAGTTGGTAAACATACTTTGCAATGTGGGTTTGATGCTTTAGAAGCATCTTGCAGGGCTGCTGTTACTGGGTCTGTTCTTAGAAGACATGCTTGGCTTAAGGAACAGAACTTGCCAGATCATGTCAAAGGAAAATTACTGGATGCACCATTAAATCAAGAGCGTCTATTTGGTAATAAAGCAGAAGTCCTCAAAAGAATGAAGGAGAAAGCTAACTCTATGCAAACTGGTAAAGATTTCTTACAAGTACAGCCACCTAGATTCAGTAGGCATTGGACTTCAAAAAAATTGGTCTTTCCAGTCCCTTCCAGGCCTTCTCAGTCCAAGCCCAGGGGCAGCAGACCACCAAGACTTCAGTCTTAGGTTATGCACAGATCTAAGCAATGCAGTGCTCCCACGTCCAAAACAGGGAGTAGTAAGCCACCATCCTATGGTAAAATTGCACAGTGACTGATCCTGAACTCCTCCAAGCCTTCCCCAAGTACTTGCACCTTTAGGAGGGAAACTTGCACTGCATGCCAAAAACTGGCAATACATTACCCAAGACAAATGGGTCTTAAATATTGTTTCCCAGGGATATAGATTCCAGTTCCACTCACTCCCATCCATATATCTGGATGGCCAGACCCTCCCCCAAACCAGTAGGCAGAGGCCCAAAAGCAAGTACTTTTTCTTCAGTATCAAGGCTATTCAACCTATCCCAGCAGAACAAAGGGGAGAAGGTTTTTATTCCAAACTGTTTCTGATCCCCAGAAAAGAAAACTCTTGGCGTCCTATCCCTGGATCTGTGTATTCTCAGCACCTTTTTGGTGGTGCCAAAATTCAAAATGCTAATTCTCCAGCAGCTGCTTCCTATGCTAGCCAAGGACTCCTGGCTAGCAACCCTAGATTTAAAAGAAGCTTATCTGCACATCCTCGTAAGGGAATCCTGCAGGAAATAGCTACATTTCAGATCAGGCTCTATGCACTATCAAATCTCTGCACTTCCCTTTGGCTTATCTACTGTGCCCAGGGTATTCACAAAGTGCCTAGCTCCAGCCATTGCATATTGCAGGCAGAGAAGAATTCAAATTTACCCATACTTGGACGATTGCCTGATTCAGGCGGAAAGTCAGGAATTGCTACTTCAGCACCTGACATTTGTAAAGAGACTTCTAACTTCACTGGGGTTACACTATCAATGAAAAGAAATCACAGCTGGTACCCAGCCAACAGATTGTATTCCTGGGAGCAAGTTTGAACAGATCTTCCCAGATGGCATTCCTCACTCCAGAGAAACAAATGTATTTGACAAACTACTTCAATCTACTGGCCACCAAAACCCGGCTATGTGCAAGAAAAATACTGCAAGCCCTAGGGTTCATGGCCTCTTGCATTCTACTAATTCCATATGCAAGACTGCATGTGAGGAAACTTCAATGGTACCTAAAAAGTCTCTGGTGTCAACATTCTCAGGACCTGGAAACAATGATTCCTATCATTCCTTGCCTAAGGACAGAGTTCCTAACAAGGGACTTGCCATCCAAACCCTAACAACAGACGCATCAGACTATGCATGGAGGGCTCACATGGCAGGACAAGTGCATTCAGGGCAAATGGAACCCAAAGCAAATGCACCTGCATATCAATCAAAAAGAGATGTTAGCTGTACAGAATGCTCCCGACAGCCTTCAAAGGCCTTATTCTTTCAGGACAATTAATGGTAAAGACAGACAACACCACAGTTATGTGGTACATAAACAAGCAGAGGGGAACCCATTCCTACCCACTCTGCAGACTAGCCATGGTTCTGTGTAACACAGCCTTGAGCAACAAGTGCACTTACAAGCTCAATTCCTGCCAGGCAAACAAAATTCACTGGCAGATAACTTAAGCAGAAATCTCATGGACCCACACGAGTGGAAACTGGAACCCAAAATATTCAAGCTTTTGAGGAACAGGTGGGGGACACCAGAGGTCAACCTTTTTGCTTCCCCACAGAACAATCAATTGAGCAAATTTTGCACCAGAACTCCCCACAGCCAAGCTTGGAAAGTAGATGCCCTGTCCTTCACCCGGGAAAGCCTCTCAGTCTATGCCTTTCCCCCTCTGCCCCTCCCCTCGAAGGTTCTACTAAAAATCAAACAGGATAAGCCAAGGACAATCCTGATTGCGCCAGACTGGCCACGCCAGCACTGGTACCCTCTTTTGCGCAGTATGACGGTGCTACAATCTTGGCACCTGCCTCAAATTCCTTCCCAGCTGTACCCAGCAAGCGGGCCAGATTCTGCACCTTCAGGTACAGACCCTGAACCTTGCAACCTGGCTAATCCCCTGAATTCAACACCAGCAACACTCAGTAAGCAGGTGCTGGATGTCATTCTTGAGGCAAGGAGGCCTAGTACTAGAAAATCCTATTTGGAAAAGTGGAAAAGATACTATTCCTAGAGCCAGTCTCAGGGACTGGCCACAGCTGTGCCCTGCTTACCTCATATACTTGATTACTTAACAGAAATGCTACACAAAGGCCTATCTTTCTCTTCAATTAGGATTCATGCCTTTGCCATCTCAGCTCATTATAATACTGAGCCTCCCCTATTCTCTCATCCTCTGGTAAAACAGTTCCTGAGAGGAGCCAAAAATTTAAGACCCCCCCCCCCCCCGGAGAGCTCCCACTCCAGCCTGGGACCTTAACTTTGTATTAGAAAAGCTCACACTTCCGCTCTGAACCTGTGGCTACAGCAGAGTTAAAATTCCTCTCATGGGAAACAGCTTTACTTCTAGCTATCACTTCAGCAAGAAGAGTGTCTGAATTGCAGGCTCTTATGGCAGTGGAACCCTTCATTATCTTCCATGCAGACAGGGTTTCCCTCAGGACTAACCCATCTTTTATGCCCAATGTGGTGTCTAGTGTGGCTTTAAACCAGTCCATTCTTTTGCCAATCTTTTTTCCTAATCATCAGAATAAAGGGGAAAGGATCCTCCATTCCCTGGACGTGCACAGGCAGCTTAGGTTCTATCTGGACAGGACTAAGCCTCTTAGAAAATCTGACCAGCTGCTAGTCAGCTTTGCTGCAGGGGCAGAGGGCAAGGCCATTTAAAAGCAAACCATTTCTAAATGGATAGCACACTGCATACATTTCTGCTACAAGCACCATGGGAAACCTACCCCATAGGGGATCAGAACTCATTCCACTAGGGCTACATCTACCTCTGCAGCATTTCTCAGGGGAGTCCTTACCAGGGACATCCTGGAAGCTGCAACCTGGAGCTCTGTGCACACTTTCACCAAGCACTACCACTTGCCTATATTTTCTAAATCCAGAGCTGGATTTGCCACAGCAGTCTTACAGGGCATGATTGCCATTCATAATGCTTCAGAACTGCCTCCACCCCTACTCTTCCTTAGCTTTGGATAAAATGTAGATGTTAGAGTGTATTCACTGTTGCAGTCCTGGTTACCCTCCCTCCAGCCCCCTGACTTCTCTTTATTTCTGCCTATCTTTTTGTTTGGCATGTCTTATATCATTGGTATTTGTTTTTTGCTGGGGGTGTTGCATACCATGTAATTGCTTCCTTTTTTGGGGGCACCTGACATCTGGGGTAAGAAAAACTGATATAATGGCATTGGCTGCATGTTTTATACCCCTGACGACCTGACGTCATGGAAGAAGCAACAGCATCCGACGCAGAAATCCCAAGACTCTGGTATTCGGGCTGACTGAGGGCTACCTGCAGGCAGATAACGCAAATGTGATGACTGCAACAGTGAATACACTCGAACATCTACATTTATTGTAAGTGTACACAACTGTACCTTATGTTTAGGTTTCATCGTGTCTGTGCTCTGCCCAACTGTCTAACACAACTCTACACCAAGTGGTAATAAGTTGCTAATTTGACAACTTAGCTCTTCTTATGACCCAGGCTGTCAGCACATATGGTGCTGTGTCTGATGTCACAACTTCAGAGTCATTTATCAGTCTTTGTCCATGGGTGATATGGTACCAGGTACTTTTAATGAGTAGCCCTTTTGTGCAGCCATGGTGCTCACTGGAGACATTCCACAAGTAGCACAGCCGTGTAATAACACTTGTCCATTAAGGTTCAAATCAGGCAGGTCACTCCTCCCTCTCACAGCTCTGTAACCGTTTCCATCATTTCCCATGTGGTCACTGAAGTCTTCCACCAAAACTAAAGCATTATTAAGTGGTACCCTATCCTTTGTGTCCAGGAAGTTTGAATAGTTCATGTAACTCTGTTTCTTAGTAACAAATGTAAGTGTGTCTGCATGGTTTTGCTGCATTGTTAGTTGGTACTTAAGTTCTTCTGATGTTCTATGCTTATGATGTTCTATGCTTATGGGTTTGTATGTACTTACTAGGCTATTGATCTAAGAGCATCTTAAGAAATATAGCCGTACATTGTCATGGTAGTTTTTAGACCTTATATTTTGCATGCAAATAACCCAGAGCCGGGCAGAAAAAGGATATGTTGGAAGATTTACATGATGAATGTTTTATACCTTAGGAGGCAGCAAAGCACTTGTTTAAACCATCAGTTTTAGGCTTCTTTTGCTGCATGTGAAGGCAGACGTAAGTTATTTTACTAGGTTCCATACTGCTAAGATGCTTAAACTGTAGGATTGCTGTATCCTGTGACTTTTGTATTAATCTGCCATTAATTTTTACAGATCGTTTAGACGGAATGTTATTTATGATACTTCCTTATTATAAAGGAGCCTGACTGGGGCTGCAGTTTACTTGATTTTCCTGTCGCCAGTATTCCGTGGTGTGTGTTGCAATTTGTGTTAAAGCAACAGAGTGAGAAGCACTGAGGCAGTAAGAAAATGGTCTGCAGTGTGTCTCACTTTTCATATCCATGTCCTCTAGAGCACTCTTGTCGAATGGTTGTTGCATGGCTAGCAATAGCCCTAGCTGTGTATTTTCTGAGGTTTTAGAAAAAGGCTCAGAACTTGATAACTGCAAATAAAAAATTGAAATAATCTCATTCTGTTGAATTACAAGTCTTTTCACAATATATTTTTTTCTCCTCTACCTCTCCTGCTTATCTGTACCTTTATTCTATAAACAAATGCCTTCCTTCATACCCAACATATCTGTCCATTTCAGTTCCCATCCTCCTCTTACCTGTCAGACACCCCTCATACAGTCCCTGCTCTGTACTTCCATCATTATACATTGCAACATTTTACAACCTTTAGCCAGCTCCTCTGCACGAAGTCTTTTTTAAACACCTTTATTAAAATATCGCTTAAGATATAGGCATGCATACATTAATAGAAAACAAACCATGTTAAAATTTTTCCATTTACACACATTATATATTACGTCTCCTCTTTCTTTATAACAACCATCTTTCAGTCCAACATTACATAAATCACTCAATTCCTGCCTTCCCTTAAGCCTCACTCCTCCTGAACATTATTCTGCATGTACTGTCCTCGCAATTTCCATTTATTTTTATGTAATTTGCTCCTTCTCTTTTCTAAAGATCCCTCTTCCAGTTCCTTTATCTCTTTTAATATTTCTAATAGTTAGTTTAGAGTTTGAGTTCCATTTTCTAGTAAATATTTTTTTTGTCATCCAAGAGAATTAAACTTAATAAAGCCTTATTAAGTTTAGTCAATTCAGATCTTGTGTTCCAGCTCAAAAGAATAATTTCTGTAGTATATCTATTTGTTCCCTCAATAATTTGGACAGAGTACTCTGCAGGGAATTTTTTAAAATCTGCCAACTCATTACACTCCCAAAAAACATGTTCCAAGTTACGTTTCTTCCCCATCACACCTCCAACATTTGCTGTCTACCTGAGGAAAAACTCTTTTTAGTTTGCTTGTGGTATAAAAATACCTGTGCAAACACTTCCAAGCAAAAATCCTAAACCTTCTGGACTTTGTTGTTACTTGAGAACTATACATATATCTTTTGTTTTTTCCCTTGTAAATTGCTTTTCCAGTCTGTCCTCTACTCAGGTTCTTAAATAATCTGTAAATAACATGTGTGAGAATGCATATCCACTTTTATATCCAAACTGATGGATTTTAAGCTTTTTGTAGCCTGTCAAGCTCTGTTTCCCATCCGGATGTTTGTATATCCTTTGATCTGATGATGTTAATCTTCTTTCCATTCATCACTGATGAGTTCGGTTCTGGCCCTCGGAACTGAGTTAGCCTTTTTACCAAACTCTCTCCAGCCAAAAAACTCTTGAGCTAAGTCTCTACCCAGAATGCCCTTTTCCCTGTTACCCCAGATCTCGTTTGCTGCATAGCTGTAAAGCTGCGTTCCAGCCGAGCTCTCAGCTAAGTGGAACTTTTTTGATATTTGTGTGAAAAATTTTGGATATCTTCAAATTTTATTAAGCGATTAGTATTTCCAGTGTCTTTACTTCTGTTTAACCTTGTTTTTCCTCTCTACCCATTGTTACCATTGGTAAACTTTCAAGTACCATTGTCGGTACGGCCTTTCCTCCCTTACCCTTGTGGTATTTCTTAATACCATAGTTGGTATTGTCTCTCCTGTTTGAACTATTAGCTTTGACTTTTATTCAGGTGTTTCTCTTCTTTTCTCTACATACCAGTGTATTATTATTGCTGTGACTTTTTTGAAAGGAGTTGACTTTATTCTAGTTAGATTACACAGTGGGCCTGTGGTGTCTTTTCTATCAAGATGTCGGATAAGAAGGGTACTGCAGGTTTTAAGCATTGAACTTCATGTAAGGGCAAGTTACCTAATAGTGGTTCTCATGATGACTGTGTATACTGTTTGGGAGTGTCCCACCTTTCGGTGCAGCCTCCATGTGACATTTGTCAGAGTTTCAGTCAACACACTCTTAATGAGCACAAAAATAAACTCATTCTGAAAGGGTTACTCAAGTCTCCCTTCTCAGAGGCCATTTCTGCAATGGAGGTCTCAACCCCTCCTACTAGGGACAAAAAGAGATCCCACTCTGTTCCTTCTTCACCATTGGATGATCAGAGCAAGCCTGGGAAATCAAAGGTCTCAAAGTTATCTTCTGAACATAAGTCTGCCTCTACGGCTCCATCTTCCTCGGATCCCACCATCTTGAAGCCTTCGATACTGGTGCCTGTTTCGGCATTGGTCCTGTCTCTGGCACCGATCATAGACCTTACTTCACCTATTTCGACTTCGGCACCTGTGGCCACTTCGGCTCAGGGCATACCTTCAACTACTCCATTAGCTTCCATTTTGGAACCAACTGTTTTGGCTCCGAGTGCTGCTTTGGCACCGAGCATTGTACTGACCTTACTAGATTTAACTCCTTTACTCCCGGTCTCGAAACTAGAGCCTTCGGTGCCAGCAGACCTTGCAACACGGACCCGATACTCCCCTTCTGTAGATCCATTTCTGGGCCAAGCTTATAGCCCCTTCATTGAACGTCCTGACTCCCCATTCGGAATATCCACTAGATCCACCAGGAGCCTGTTGGAACATGACATGGTGCGTCTTGTAGACCAGCTGTTGTTAGCCAGGGCGATCCCGTCTCTTTCTAAGACCCATCCACCTGCAGGACTTGGGTTGTCTTATACATGGACTCCATCTTACACTCCTCCTTCGACCATCTCGGTTCTGAAGTCTTCTGCTCTGACGTCCTTCTTGGAACCCATCACCGCGGCGCCTATGGTGCATCACACTCTGGCTCTGAGTTTGTCCCTTTGGTCTTCGGTTCCCACTGAAATGATCCTTCCTCAATCTGGGTATTCGGGGATGGTCATGTCGGCCTGGGGTAAGGAGCCGCCTCCCTCCTCGGTTCCATCCTTGATGCCGATAGCCACATCTGTTCCGATCCTGCTTGAGGCTCCATCTGTGGGGGTGGGTTCGTCGGAGCAGGGTGTGACCCCAGTCCTGAGGTTGTCTTTCTCAGTTCCAGGCTCCCATCCCTTTTTGGGCGAGCCTGCGTTCCGCACGATGGAGTAAGCTCCAAAAGACGACGTGCATGAGGAAGCACATGGACTCGCCCTAGGAGTCCTTAATGGAAGACACGGATTACGATGATGGTGAAGGGTCCCCGCAGTCACCTCCTGATATCTCCTTCAGAGACATGCTGGAAAAGTTGAAGCAGAGAGGTGACTGGAAGCCCTCCAACCCTTCGTCTGAGGAGTCCTTGTTCCAGCAGGCTTTTCACGCCCGGCCTTCTACCTCTTGGGTGACCCCACCTGCCGATGAGCTCATCAGAACCCTGATTCCATTGAGGGCGATCCCTCTGAGACCAGACAAAATTCTTTCCTCTCCCAAGGAGAACCCACATTGGTCCAAAGGGTTACCAGTTGATGCTGTGATGGTGGCAGCGGCCACAAAAAAGGACTTGGCTGAGGAAAGTCCCACTGTCCACCTGCCCAACCGGGAGTCCTGGGCAGTGGACAGACTAGGGAAGCATGTTTTTGCATCAGGGACCTTTGCTATATGGTCCCTGAATTATTTGGCACATTGTACGAGGCTCCAGAGGGACTTGTTCTCTGAACTCTCTGGGATGCTCGCAGGACAGTTGTCTGACGAGGTCAGGGACAAAGTGGCCTCACAGCTTGCAACCCTGGAATCAATATCCAACTCGTCCATGAGGTTGCTGTCACATGCAACTGAAGGGGTGGCTAAAGCAGCAGGTTTGGGCATTGTTATGAGGTGTCATGCCTGGATGTACATTTGTGACCTCACGGATCCCTTCAAGTCTTCCTTTCTGAATGCTCCCATCGAAGCTTCATCCCTTTTTGGCTCCAAAGTGAAGGACACGCTAGCCACGTGCGAGCAAGACAGAAAGACCCTGTCTTCTGTAGGCCTACAGTTTTCCAACCCTCAAAGTACCTTCTCCAGGAATTAGATGAGTGGAAAAATTTGGCATAAGAAATCTCAGGGTCCTTTATGTGCCGCACGTGTTGATGATTCCCCCAGAGGCAGAGGGGGTAACAATTCCAGAAGACATCCCTATAGAGGCAGGAGGGGGTCCTCGTAACCAAGGCTCCAGAGACTCTTTCTCTGGACAGCCTTATCAGCACTCCTGAGGAGCTGCCTGATTGCTTACCTCTGGAAGCAGTTAGGGGTCATTTCTCTCTGCATCAAGCTGCCTGGCAATCTGCCACCACCGAACATTGGGTGCAGAGTATCATCACTAGAGGTTACACCATTCCCCTTTCTCTCAGCCAAATTTTCCAAGAAAACTTCCCAACATTTCACCCAATCAAAGGGAAGAAGCAACTTCAGAGATTATAAAGCTGTCTCAAAAAAAGTGTCATTCAACCAGTCCCACCAGACCAACGTGGATCTCGATTTTACTCGAGATTCTTTTTGGTGCCAGAAAAGACAGGGGACTGGAGACCCATTTTGGATCTCCGCGGCTTAAACAAGTCTGCCATCCAAACCAAATTTCGGATGGTCACGGTTCTGTCCATTCTCCTCTTTTTAAGAGAAGGCGATTGGATGTGCTTGATAGATCTCTGGGATGTGTATTACCACATCAAGATGGACAAATGCTCCAGGAGTCTGCTTTGCTTCCGGCTAGGGGCCAGTCATTATCAGTTTCGAGCCCTGACATTCGATCTCTCTACAGCCCCCAGAGTTTTCACGAAATGCATGGCAGTGGTCACATCTCACTTGAGACTATAAGGATTGTGGGTGTTTCCATATTTAGATGACTGGCTCCTCACCGCCCCCACCAAGCATCTTCTGGTAACAGTCCTGCATTAATACTCTCTCTCTCTCTTTGGCAAAATTGTTGGGAACAATGATACATTGGGATAAATCAAACCGCACTCCTATGCAACAAATAGAATTCATTGGAGCAGTGTTCAACACCCAGTTCTGTCTAGTATCACTCCTTAATCACAGACTCCACCTCTTGAGGCTCCAAGTGATACTCTGTCAAACAAAAGTTTCAGCAAGAGAAGTCCTTCAAGCCCTAGGCTCTATGGCAGCTTCAATTCCAATAGTGCCTCTAGCAAAGCTGCATATGCGGATCCTGCAGTGGCTCCTTTGTCAATGGTTCCCAAACTATCATCCCCTCTGTTATCAGATTCGAATAACCAACTCCTGCAAACAGGACCTTCTTTGGTGGATGAGGCCAGACATAGAACTTTGGAGTCGCCCATTTCAATCCTCTCAGCCCATTGTGACAGATGCTTCCCTGATCAGGTGGGGGGGGGCATTTCCAGGGAAAGACTGTCCAAGGCACATGGTACACTTTAGAGGCAAAACGATCAGGCCCCTGCAAGTATGGTAGCTGCATGGCTCCAAACACAATGCCAAAATGAAAAAATCTGTAGTGCCAGCAAACGGTGACTATAGTAGATTTATTTAAGTGTAGAAGAACATAAAACACAAAAATAGAGCAGACTGGTTTCGGCTATCTAATCCAGCCTTCTTCAGTGCATTAAATCCACAAAGCAAACAAGCACTTATTTATAGTATAGCCCCACCTGAGGTTACTTTGGGTAAATTGCACCAATTCATTAAACATATTAAAAGTATTCATTCAGTCCTGGAGAAAACAAGGCACCTAATTTGATTATCCATTTTTTATCCATATTGTTTAATAGCTGATGCCAATCTGATTTATTATTTCTGTTTCCCTGTATTCTGTCAATAACTGTAAATCTAAACGTGGCTTTTGGGTGTTTCTCTGTATGTTTGTATAAAGCATTTGTTGGTTTATTTAATCTGATGTCACTTAGATGTTTTGATATCATGAATTTGACACATCTAGATGTCTGTCTCACATAAAGCTGAACAGCTACAAGTAGCCATGTAAATGACCCATTCAGACCGACAGCAAAAAAAGATATATTGAACACTTGTCCAGTGTTTTTACTAGTAAATTCTTTGGTCTTCAGCATACTTTTACAGTGGGTGCATGGAAAGCAGCCCTTCAAGGGCCCACCTTCTAATGTTATTTGTGTTAGGCTGTTATCATATTTATTCCCTTGTTTATATGGTTCATGAATGAATGAACCAGTGTTATTGCCCTTCCTAAAAGAAAAGTGGCATATGTCATCCAAAAGCGCACTAAGCTTAATATCAGCCAGTAAAATATTCCAATGCCTGCAGACACTGTTGATAAGGACATCTATGCTCCTGCCATAGGTGGTGACTAATCTGATTTGGGAGTTATTATTTGGAGTTTTTATCCCTGTATTGAAGTAGACTTTCTCTGTTCTGGTTGGTAGCCCAATATTTGCCTTGATAGATGTCCCCTTTCTTGTAGCCCCTGTCATTAAATCTCCTACCCAAATCTGCCTCATACGCATGGTGAGCGTCAGCATCCGAACAGATCCCGTTCAGGTGTAAGAATTGTGACTTTGGAATGTTTATGCATATATGAGGAGGATGAAAGCTGGTGGCATGAAGCATTCCTAATTACTAGTACATCCAAAAAGGTAATTCTATCAGTATTGAACGTGATCGTAAACTGGATACCCCATTTATTCTCATTCAAATAGGTAACAAACTCCTTGAGATATACAATATCAGACCTCCATACCAACCAGCAATCATCCAGATATCTCCTCCATATGTCGATCTCATCTATGTAAATGTTATGGGTCCTATCGTAAATGATCTGTTCTTCGATGTAGGCCATAAAGAGATCGGCATATATTGGAGCAAACGAAGCCCCCATTGCAGTCCCTTTGGTCTGTAAATAGCAGTTGTTCTCGTAACATATGATATTTTTGGTTAGTACATGCTCGGCCAAGCAGAGCAAAAATGTATTAAAGCCAGGTGGATATAGTTGGGACTTGAATAACCAATGTTCCAAGGCCTCTAAGCCTGCCCAATGGGGAATGTTTGTATATAATGCAGAAACATCCAAAGTGCACATGTAACACCCTGCTTCCAACTGCATGTCTGATTATAACCTGTAGAAACTCAGTGGTATCTTGTATTCTAGCTCTGACACATTTGAGCAATGGTTTAAGTTGTAATGTCAAGAACTGTGATTAGTGGTTCAGTAATTGAACCTTATTTTGGGTAGGAAATGTATGTACTGACTACAAGGGTAACCAACTGTGAGATGGTGAACAATATTGTCTGTTATAATCTCCTCCTCCCTGGCAGAATGCAAAAAATCATCTATGTATCTCTTGAAACCAGATGTAGGGCCCATTCCCAGATATGCTCAGAATTAGTCCAAAATGACAAAAAATACACTGAACCCACAGACATTGCCAACATCCTAGCTGACAGGTTCAGCGCAAACTCCCCCCCCCTCCCCACCAAAAGGGCAAATATCTATCCCAGCAGAGTGCTGCCCCCCTGACATCTCAGATGCTCAGGTAAGAGCCGCCCTCTCCAAAGCAAAAAACACAGCATCAATGGGACCAGACGGTGTCCCGGTCTGCGTCCTACATGAACTCCAAGAAGAGCTAAACCCAAACATAATACTACTGTTCAATCTCAGCCTTACTACAGGATATGTGCCCAAAGAGTGGCGTACAGCAACAGTGGTCCCTCTCCATAAAGGTGGTGCCTCAACGGATCCTGGAAACTATCGCCCCATAAGCCTGACTAGCTTGGTCTGCAAAGCTATGGAAAGGATCATCATGGACCTCATAAATCAAGATTTTGGGGACCTACAGACACTGGATCCTACCCAGTTCGGCTTTGTTAAGGGCAGATCCTGCCTCTTAAACCTGGTTGATTTCTTTGAAACAGTCACCAAGGCCATTGACGAGGGGAAGGTGGTCCACACAGCCTACCTGAACCTCGCAAAAGCCTTCGATACAATACCCCACTCTGGCATTATAGATAAGCTCACCAGCTTAAATATAAACCCCTATGTCACTAGATGGATTGCAAATTGGCTCAAGGAAAGAACCCACATGGTTAGAATTGCTGGAGCCATGTCAGACTCCAAACCAGTTGCAAGTGGTGTCCCACAAGGCTCAGTCCTGGGATCTCTCTTGTTCGGTATATATTTCTCGGAGGTACAGGCCAACACGGAAGGACTGTGGTTGGCCAAGTTCGCAGATGACTGCAAACTGGGCGCCATAATCGACTCTCCAGCCGACACAAGCATCCTCCAAAAGGGCCTCATAGAAACAGACAACTGGTGCCAGAGCCATGGCCTCAAGCTAAATGCCAAAAAGTGTATAGTCATCCCCTTTGGCAAAAACAAAGTGCCCACAAATTACCACATAGGTGGTAATCCATTAAGTACAGAAGAAGTAATTAGGGACCTGGGGACCCAAGTTGATAGCAATCTCTCATTTGACAACCACGTGGCCAAAGTGGTTAGAAAAACATTTTATATAGCCCACCTAATCATGAAGGGATTCACATCTAGATCAGGGAGGTCATTGTGCCTCTTTACTCATCCCTCATCAGGCCCATAATTGAGTACAATGCCCTTTTGGGATGTACCTTACCAGACACCTGCAGCAACTGGAAAGACCCCAAAAGTACCTCACCAAGAGGATCAAAGGGCTCAAACAGATGCCATATGCTGCCTGGTTAAAGAAACTCCAGCTCTACTCAGTGGCATACCGCCTGTTCAGAGGCGATCTGTGCCTGACGTATAAAGCCATGTCCAACCCGGGATTAATGGACATGCTGCACCTCAGAAAATCCAAATCCCATCGAGGTACGCTCGAGACTTGAACCTCAGCACTGAAATAAATAGGACATGCTGGAGGGACAGATTCATAACCCAGAGGCTCCCTTCACTCTGGAATAAAATCCCAGTCCAGGTTAGGCAGAGTCCCTCATTGACTCTCTTCAAGAGGAATCTTGATGAGTGGATGGGAGATTGTAGGTTTACCCCGGGTGTCACTTCTGTGTCACTGTTAGACAGAGGCACAGTATACTAACCTCGAAAAAGGGCATAGCAAAATAAATTTAAAATGGGTGGCGAAAGCCAAACACATTTTGGCTAGGCTTATAAATGCCCTAGGGCAGATAGCCTAGTATGAACCTATGAACCTAATACCGTATGTGTGTAATACCGATTGTCTGAGAGTTGCCTCATAGCTTCAGAATTATATAAAGACCAATCCTGTACCACTATTGCACCACCTTTGTCTGCTGACAATATTACCAGTTCTTTGTTGGCTGCCAGTTCATGTATAATGTCCATTTCTTTCTTGGACAGATTGTTATGCCTTACACGAGTTTCCCTGAAATTAAAATGTAAATATTTGAAAATAAAATTGTAAAATATGGAAACATTCAGATGCATAGGTGGAATAAAGTTTGATTTATGATATCTGAAACCTGAATATGATTGAGTCGGGTGCTGTTTGAAAAAAATAATTTCAGGTCAAGTAGTCTACAAAAATCAGAAATATCTTTAGCAAATGTATCTTCAGGAACAAATAAACCAGGTATGAAATTAGGACCTTTATCAATAGTTTCACATGTGTGGGAGACAATTCAGTGGATGAGATGTTTAGCACATTATTTACTTCTGTACTATGAGCCTCAACAGCTCTTCCATGCTGTCCACCCCTGTGTTTCCTCCCCCGCACTTTCGCTTGACCCTAAAGGGGTGGAGGAATTCCTCCTCTTGGATACTGGTGAATCTGAGGCGTGTTGTGTATTGGACTCTAATACTGAGCAGGATTCATCCCCTAATTCATCACAACTAGATGTATTAGATTTCTTGAGGGTGGAACGGGGTCTTTTTCTTTTCACTACCTTCCTGTTGGAAGGTGCAAATCTAACATGTTTGTTAGTCGAAAAGGGGTGGCCACCCTCATAATCGGTGAGATCTCAGTGGAACTTTCTCATTTTCTTTTCCGTAAGTATTTGCTCTAAGGTTAAGAGATCTTGACCTAGTTTCTTCAAGTTGTTTCGGTAACCCTCCTGCCACTCAAATTTAACAATTTCAGTACACGTCTGTGATTTCTGAAATAGTTTGTCAATAATCCTATCATAGTGTGATGCTAAAATCTTAACCAATTCCATTGATGATTTGTGCTGGGCTGCAGCCCATTATTCTAATAGGATGGGATCCGCATCAGGGACAAGAGGTTGTGTGCGGACTCTCAGGCCTCTAGGTGATATATCGTTTGCTAAATAAGCCTTAAAAAGTTTAGCTTGCCAAACATTGGCCCTCAATGTCCTCATGCTTTTATTCAATTTATGAAAATCAACCTCGCATTTGTTTGTTGTCAAAATAGCTTCATTACCATTATGTTCACCCTGATTGGAAAGACCAAACACCGCCAGATAATCTCTATCAGATGATAGGCCTTTTAATAAATCTGTAAGTTCCATTATAGACTGGACCAATAAATAATTATTGTAAGAAAAATTCTTATATATAATATTCCAATTTGCTTGTTTGTGATAATGAGTGGCAAGCTGGAACAGCATGGAGATATCCCTGATACCAAAATTATATTATAAACAGTCAGTGCTAAGCCCTCACTCAGAGAAAATATGTTTTCATATACACAACGCTTCACTACGTAATATAAAGACCGAGGACAATAATAGCCCCTGCTGTAATATGTAAACCAAAATAATATATTCAGAATTGTGAACAATAATAGCTCCTACACTAGGTTGTCTTCCTCTTTATTTAAATGCAGTGCTATGTCCACACAGGTTCCTCAAGAACATGAAGAAATATATATAGGACAATATGAGCCCCTGCAATTGGAAAGAAAATCCTGCAGTGCTAAGTCCTATAAGTAATATCCAATCTGGTTCAAAAATTGCCGCCCAATACACTTCAGATGCCCACCTGCACATCAGTGTTCTGGAACTGAGAGCTGTGCTGTTAGCATTGCAGGCCTTTCATTCGGCTTTCCCTTCTGGGACAATTGCAGTTCAGTCAGACAATATATCAGTGGTCTGGTATATCAACAAGCACGGCGGAACCAAGTCTTACCCTCTGTGTTGAGAAGCCATGAGAATTTGGCAATATGCGAAAGCTTCCAACTGCTTTCTGACAGCAACGCATATCCCGGGGAGCTCCAACGTTATTGTGGACAAACTGAGCAGATGCATCCTCCTGCCCTACTAGTGTTCCCTCAATCCCGAGGTGGTGACAGAAATTTTCAGCCATTGGGGCCAACCTTGCTGTGATCTTTTCGCCTCCCCCATCGAACAAGTGCAGCAGCTATTTCGCCCTACTTCCCCTGGAGGGGGAGTCGCAGAGGGACGCTCTAATCCACGATTGGCCCATGGGACTTCTTTATGCTTATCCTCCCATTCCCCCTGATTCCACAATTTCTAAAGAAATCTCTTCAGTTGAGATGCAAGGTGATACTCATAGCTCCATTCTGGCCTCAACAAGTTTGGTTCCCCTTCCTTCGGCCTCACCTGGTATACCTGCTGTGGTTTCTGGACCCTCTTCCAGATCTGATTACTCACTTCCAAGGGTTGAGCCACCCAAATCTGTCTAGTCTCAAGCTGACAGCTTGGTTTCTCCACTTCCATTAGTTGCCAGGCAAGCTAATCTCCCCTCATCTGTTTGAGACTTTATTCTGGTTTCTCATAAATCATCCACCAGGAGACTATATCAGGATAAATGTAAAAGGTTCTCCATCTGGTCCAAGGATAACATTCTAGATCTGTATTCGGCTACAGTAACTGTGGTTCTTCAATACTTGGTGAAGTTTTTTGATAATTGGTTCTGCCTGTACTGTACGGGTACACCTGGCGGTAATTTCTAATTTCCACAATGGTGTAGATGGCATCCCCCTTATTTCATTATGTCTATGCAAGGCCACAGGCCTCCTGTCAGACAACCCGTGGAACCATGGAACCTCACTTCAGTCCTCCAGTCTTTGACTTAAACCTTTTGAACCTGCTGTGAAGTCTGACCTAAAGTTTTTGTCTTGGAAATCTTTGTTCTTGGTAGCCATCACATCTGCAAGAAGAGACTCTGAGCTGCAGGCGTTGTGCATCAAGAGGCCCTATCTGGTCTTCCATAAAGACAGAGTATCACTCCGGATGAATCCATCCTTCCCTCCCAAAGTTGTTTCTGAATTCTCTATAAACCAGACCATTGACCTACCAGTGTTATTCCCAAATTTTGCCAGTAGAAGAGAGTACCCCCTCCACTCCTTGGATG
The DNA here is from genome assembly GCF_019279795.1 of Protopterus annectens. Taxonomy (NCBI): domain Eukaryota; kingdom Metazoa; phylum Chordata; order Ceratodontiformes; family Protopteridae; genus Protopterus; species Protopterus annectens. Next base: position 1,329,829 of record NC_056735.1, on the reverse strand, counting down.
TACATAGACAACTGAGATTTTACCTAGACAGGACCAAACCTATCCATAAATCTGAACAACGTTTCATCTCTTTTTCTGGGCCCAGAATGGGAGATGCTGTTACCAAAGTTACATTATCAAAATGGCTAAGGGACTGCATACGTTTCATCTATTCCCTCAATAATGAACCTATGCCAAAAGTTAAAGCTCACTCCAGTAGATCTATGGCAACATCTGTAGCTTTCCATTCCAAGGCTTCCATGGATGACATCTGCGCAGCAGCTATGTGAGCTAAGCCTCATATCTTTGTCAATCATTACAAATTGGACCTGGTCTCCATAGGGAGAGCTGCCTTCGGCTCAGTGGTACTCAGGAATGTTCTTCCATAAGGGTCGCCCATGGACCTCAAGGTAGCTTGGGATTCTGTCCCATCAGTGATGAATGGAAAGAAGATTAACAACATCAGATAAAGAAGTTGTCTTACAATAACGTTCCATCTGTGTTGTTCATCTTCTTTCATTCATCACCTCCCACCATCCTTCTCCCTCCAAAGGCTCCTGGGAGATGCTTTGGGTCTAAGTGGTGCCTTTGGGTATTTGCGCAGAAGTGGCCATGGCTTTATTTCCTTGTCTCTAGCAAACTCGATCTGAGGTAACAGGGAGAAGGGCATTCTGGGTAGAGACTTAGCACGAGAGTTTTTTGACTGGCGGGAGCTTGGTAAAAAGGCCGACTCGGTTCCGAAGGCTCGGAATCTAACCCATCAGTGATGAATGAAAGAAGATGAACAACACAGATGGAACGTTACGGTAAGACATAACTTCTTTATTTAACCAATTGCAATTTGACAGTGTTTGTTCAGGTTTGCGTCCTCACTGAATGGTTGTCAGCCTTCTGTTGTAACAGAAATGTGTCTGTATTGCATCCAAATTTGAACCTGAAAATGGTCTGGTAAAATAAATTTTAAAAAATCACTGTATTCTGGAAGTAGAAGCCAAAATGTCCCACTTTAACATTTGGAGATTCAGAATGGCTCATTAAAGGAGAAAAAGACCGAGTGTACACCGCCAGCTTCATCAGCGTGTATTCTGAACTCAGCAAACATATGAACAGTCATCGTACGTATGTACAGTTACACGTGGTAGAGGTACCAGTCTTGTAAAGCTGTTCGTTAGCATGTTACACCCCCTTTTTCAAAGATAAACATTTTTAATTTAAGAGGACTGTTGTTATTACAGTACTGACAGCAGTTTTTTCTTTTTTTGTCTCTGCATTTAGGGTATTGTCATTTTCATGTTTAAGAAAGTGCAGGTACCATTTTTATCAGGTTCAGAATGACAAAAACATTTCACATTTCTTATCACTTTCAGTGTCAGTGTTTCATGTACAAAGCAGTACATAGTATCGGTACATTAATTAGTACCATGTTTCATAAACAGTTCAATAACCTTTCTATCCTTGCCACTCTAAGCTTCTTCCCGACTTTCTCAACAGTCTTTTGGATTTTAGATGTGGTAAAGAGCCGGTAGTCTCCACTTCTCTTATGTACTAGGAGTTGTCAGTTCCTTTTTAACAGTCTATCAGGATGTTCTGAATTTATAAATCTACCAAAATTACTCTCTCTACCACATTTCTCCTTCCCTCCCTTCTCTATGGTGCTCCTCTTCTAACAAACCTACAATCTTCTCTGAAAACCAAACTGTCCTCTTGTTACAATAAAATAGCCAAATTCGCCACCAGTAACAAATCATCTACCCATCACTGTGAACCTCTCCACAAACTCAACTGGCTAGAGCTTCCCAACTACCTCTCCTACACTCAGCTCACCTATGCACATAAACTCATATTCCAGCCATCCCTCTGTCCCTCTCTCTCTACTACCTTTAAAATGCATCAAACACAAAGACTTCTAAGATCTAACAATCAAAACCTCATAGAAGTTTATAGACCCCTACACCCTCCAGGACAAAACCTCCTGTCCTTCTCACTATAGAGCCTATGGAACTCCCTTCCCCCCTCCATTCGTACAATTGCTAGCCTCCCATACTTTAAAAAATCACTACACTCCCATCTAACATCCTCATGGGAATGCTCCTGTTCACACCCCTCATAACCTACTCTCTACTCCCAACACTTTTTCCTCCTTCCTTTTTCTCAATTCCCAGCTAGCAAATTCATGCTTGCTTCTAGCATACAACTCCTTATTTGTACCTAGTAATTTTTAGTAAAATACAAAAAAAAAAAAAATACATATATGCTACTTCTAACTTTTAACCAGAAATTCTAGAATGTTTTTCTCTCTAATCCTCATGTATACTATGTGTGGAACATAATCTCTGTATAATCTTTATGTGGAGCTTTTCTCCCCAGGACTCCATTGAAAACGGGTCCTTTAGGCCCAATGGACTATCCTGGTTAAACAACTGCAAATAAATAAATAAAATAAATAAACAAACACTTTTTTTAGCTAGAGACTTACCGAACACAAATGCAGTGTCTGACTCCATCTGTTTGAAACATACTCATTTTGAACAAATGTGTGTAGTTTCTGCTCAACCACTTTGTCTTTAGTACAAACACTGAAAGATCACAATTGCCAAACACTTCTGTCTTCTTTTCTGTGAAGCTTTGCCGTATTCTCACTGTTTCTCCTTCCTGTACAAAAGGCTTGTATCTTGCTGTTAATTTTTTGAATAGATTTGGCTTTCTTACAGTTCTTATTTTTTAACTGAAGTCATATTTTCTTGTTGAAGGAAGGCAACACATTAATAGAGGAGCTGTTGATAGTCCTACACCTTGTAAAGCACTAGTTGTAGAGTCCTACAAGAGCGCTAATCAGCATTACTGTGGTCCATGGTGCCTTTACTGTAATTCTCCTAGCAGCTTGCATCTTTTGTGTGATTTATATAAACGTTATCGTTAATGTACTCGCATACCTTGTAAAGCACCATTTGTAGTAGAGATATATTTATGTAAAAGTTACTGTTAATGTACTGCACTTCCTTATGAAGTATTTCAGTTTAAAACTGTGCTCTAGACCACCAAACTGTGGATAATTCAATCTAGAGGCCATATTAAAAGCGTTGTTATTTTGACAATACGTTGAATTCCTTATTTTTTACTTTGAAACATTGTATAAAACTGCTACATCAGGCATTACAGGTATTTTTTTCAGTATCATTTTATTGACTTGTGTAACAAGTATAGACACTAAGCAGAGGATTACATGAAATAAGATGCATTGCTGAATACACAAGATTTTCAAGTATTATAAAAACAGATCATCTCTAATACAATCTACTTTACCACTGTATACATTATTTACAGTAATGCTGCTAAGTTGATCGGGAGAGAGTGAGTAATAGGCAGATAAACCATTCATAATATATAATTCTGGGACATAAAAATCTTTCTTTGTTAATTCCATATCTGTGTCCGGGAAAAAGTTTATTTGCAGTAACCAGTCTCTAGTAGTCAAAATACACCTGAAATAGAGTTAAACTATTATCAAATAAGATATTTTCAAAAAGTAACTTCCACAATTTCTGGTAGTAGATATGTTTTTTAGGATTAATTATAATTAAATTTTGAGATGATATGCAAGTTGTGGCCATAGTTCGGGAAACCTTTCCACGACAGCTTGGTGCGATCTAACCAGTTTTTGTTTATGTATAGTTTAATAAGTGAGCATATAGTGATTAAAGTATGCATTTGTAGTTTGGTGAGTTTTAGATCTGTGATATGAAGAATTGCTAGTTCCCAACATAGGGTTGATTTATGATACTCCATCTTTTCTACTCGTATCTTAAGAGAGTCCCACAAATTCTGAGAGTACTTGCAAAACCATAGAATGCGTAGGAGATCCGCCTGTGGATAAGGACAACATTTACAAGCCGGAGAAGATTTCGGATTAAATTTATTTAGAATCATGGGTGTGTAATACACATTATTATTAATCATCAATTGTGTATCTATTATTTTTTTAAAAGGGGAAAAATTGGTAGTGGAATTGATAGCTCTGAGTTTCTGTTCTTTTGAAATTGTATCCCCTATTATCCCAATAGTTGGAGAATAATAATGCGTCTTCGTAAATGAAATACCTAACAAGTTTGTATGTATTTGAGATTACTTTCTTTTTGCTTGCAAGGAATTCAAAAAATTTCTGAGAACCTCATCAGGTCTTTCTCATTAACAAGTGACTCCCCATTTATTGCTGGAAGCGTCTCCCTAATCTGTCTTAAAATAATGATGTATTTTTTGCTAACCTTTAAGGTCTCTCGTAATTCTTGTGATGTTTTATCTCTATGTTTATATATGTCCGAAACTGTGCAATCCTTGATTAGTGGGTATTCCAGCAGATTTAACATCTTATTTATTTTGATATTTGGATTCAAATGGAGGGGTTGAAGGGATAGGGCCTTGTCAAGTTTTAGGGTTTTCAACAATTCTTGAAAGTTCTTTACACTGGCTATTAAAATACCATTAAGTCTGAGGTTCCTAGTATTAGTTGAAATTATGTAGGGTATGGCTTTGGGGTTGACTTTACTGCAAAGCATATATGTTGGTGCCAAATTTTGACCCATATTGGTGACCAATGTTCGCTGTGCTTTGAAAAATTGGATATTAAAGTAAGTCTGAGCACATTAGTAATTTTATAGTAGAGCTGTAGGTCTGGTAGGTCCAAAGCCCCCTTTCTCTTTAGGACACATTAACTTTGCGTACTTAATTCGGACCAAATTAGGATACCATATGAATCTGGCTAGTTCCTTATTTATTTTATGAAAAAAGTGGTTTGGTATCACTGACATTGTAGCATTAAAGTGATATAATAATTTTGGTAAGACATTAATTTTATAATGATTGTTGCTTTTGACATTATAGATAGTTTTTAAAAGTTTCCATCTGTCTAGATCTTATGTAATGTTATTCCATGTTCTAAGCACATTATTTTGTAGCATGGATAAATGATTATGTTTGTAATTCATTCCAAGATATTTAATGGAATAGGCTGTTTTAAAGGGTGAGTTTCAAAATAGCCTTCTTTATGGTTTAAGGGATTGATGGGAAATATATGTGATTTTCTCTGATTGACTTGGTAATTTGAAACTTGTGCATATTTGTTTGTTGATGTCATCATTTTCTTAAGATCTGTAACAGGGTGTTTGAAGTAAATATTTAAGTTGTCCGCGAATGCGGATAATATTATTCTGGAGTTAAGTACTTTTGAGATTGAATGAAAGGCTCTTTGCGAGATATGAAGGAAGAAAGGTTCAATGTAGAGGTTAAAGAAAAGTTTCGAGACAGGGCATGCCTGCCTTGTTCCATTAGTTATTTTAATTGGACTGGACAAGGTTCTATTGATATATAAATATGTATGCAAATTATTATATATAGTTTCTATAAGATTGATGAAGTCTTTCGGGATATCAAAACAGGAAAGGGTTGTAAAAAAAAAGTTCCAACTTACCCTGTCGAATGCTTTGCACGTGTCTAGGACTAAGGTATATCTAGGACTTTTTTCTCTCTTAGTGAGTTGGATCTTAGAGTCTAAGGATAGGGTATTATCCCATGTGTGTCTGTTAGCCATGAATCCAGACTGTTCCTGAGAGATGATAAATGGCATGATCTTTAGTCTTTCTGCAAGAAGGGGGAGGTTAGTATTTTGATGTCTACATTCATCAGAGCAATCGGTCTATAATTGTGGGGATTAGCTCTGTCAATTTTATTTTTTGGAATCAGTGTTGTTTTGGAGCTATTTAAGTGGGGATCATTTAGCCCATTTGTTCTAATGTAATTAACTACCTTTAAAAGTATAGAGGAAGATTCTATGATTAAATGTCTTAGAAAATTCTGATGTATATCCATCAGGACCTGGTGCTTTGCCTGACTTTAAGTTTTTGATTACTTCAGTTATTTCTTGTTGTTTAAATGGGGCTGAAAAGAGATTTGCTTGGGTAGTTGTAATTTTGGGAAATTCAAGATTTTTTAAAAAGTTTTTAGCTTCATACTTAGAGGTTTGTTGGGTGTTCATATTATAGATTTCCATATCGATTTCCTTAAATATTTCTATAATTTGTTCATCTGTTTTGAATATTCTATCCTGATACTTTAGAAGAGTTATTATAGAGGCTTCTTGCTTATTATCTATTATTCTTGCAAGCATTCTGGATGGGACTTGTGCACCTTCAGAATATTTGGCTATATTTTTTAATTCTTGTATTGAGTAAGTTTTTGGTGCAAATCGAACAATTCTTTTTGTATTTTGCTTACTAGTTTTTTCAAGTCAGGGTCATGGGTTGTTTGTAATTTCCTTTCCAGGTCTTTAAGTTCCTTGATTAGGTGGGGAAACAAAAGGAGAAGTTTCCCCACTTTCTGGAATTAAGATGATTTTTTTAATCAGGAATCCTCTAATTGTTGCTTTACATGCCACTCATTGTATATCAAGGGGAATATCAGTATTGTTAAGGTTACTATCTAACTCTGCTAGAATATCAGAAATATTTTTAACGACCTCAGATTTAAGAAGGATGTTATTATTTAGGGTCCAATTGCATCTGCAGTGTCTGGATATCAACAAGGTGTCTGTCCAATTAATATCTATCATAATTTTTGATTGATCCGATAGATATCTAGGTTCACTAGAATATTTTAGCTTCACTCTTGCAAATTCAGGCATTGCAGGTCTTGAAAATGTAATTTAAGTGCTCTTGTAACACCACACCAGTACTGCCTGTTAACTTCACAACCTGAAGAAGCTTTGAATAGTGGTCTACGCTATCTGGTGCAGACAGTTGTGAAACTGAAATGAGGCTATTCTGACTTTACTGTGGTCTTTCTTGTACTGAGTAAGAGATTATCTTTGGGTTATTAATATGTTTGCACTGCACACGGAACAATCTCAAATCTCTTTCTTAGTGTCAGTTGACATTCCTGGCAAGTATGACACATCATGTGATTGCTCTTTACACTTACAGTTGACTTTTGTCTTTTTGCAAGCATTTATTTCTTTAATTGACCAAATGTTATTATTTACTATGTTTTGATCATCAAGCCTTGTATGCAGTTAATTTCTTCTTTAACAAACAGTAATGTATTTCTTCATGTATATCAGGCTTTAATTATTGCCAGAATTACATTAAAGTCTCTTGAAGCATTCTGTTATTCAGATCACTCGCACAGTACACTGTTGAAACCATTAAGGTTTTTTCTGTTATAGCAATTGCTGACTTATCCAGTTCACTACTATTTATTCCCCAAGGCAAGCAAATCCACTTGTTACTGTGGTTAATTCTAATAACTCAACAGATCTTCTATACACATTTACTTTCCCCAGACAAGTACTTAATCATATTTTTGCAGTCTCAAAAACATTCTTTTATTGTTTTAGTGGTATCTTTTACAAAGACCTCTCCCAGTTTGACTTGTTTCTACCATTTATTCATGAAATGTGTAACATCAAGCACTGTGGCTAGTAGCTCATTTTCTACCTTAGAAATTTCTTGTTGTGCATTCTGTAAAAGTTCTTGATCCATAACAATTTGATTTATCTTTTTTTTTTTTTGCGCAGAACCACTATACCAGTACCATTCTGGTAGGCATCTGCTTTATAATATGACTGACCTTTTCACATCAGAGTACTTTTATATGATAACCTATTTCACTAATTAAGTGTTTCAAACATCTTTTCTTGCTTTTTGTTCCAGAACTCTGCTAAATTGCATTTAATAAATTCTGAATAAACGTGAAAATATACTGTATCATTCCAGGAAATCTCATGATTTATGAAACATCTTCAGTATGGGTCTTACTTTCTGAGTGTCTGGTTTCAGGACTTCTTATGTTTATAACAGGAACTATAAATATCATCTCTGTAATTTAAATTTTGCATTTATTTTTGGTCAGCTTGAATTTATTTTGCTTCATCCTTTTCAGTAACTCAGTCGGTTGGGCTAGGGTGGGTGAAGATGGCAGCTTCCCTAGGCAAAAACTGTTGGGGTCTTTGACAAACCAAAATGCTGCCAGCCCAGCTAGTTGGAATTTTGTAAATAATTATATGTCACTTGAAAATATTAATATGATTTATATAGAAATGTGACACTGCCCATCCAGCTATCTGGAATTTTGTAAATAATCATAAGTTATTTGTGAAAATTGATATGATTTATATGCTTGTCGTACAAATGTAAGCGAAGTATATGTTATGTGGATATTAAACTACTGGTGCAGAAATATTTGTTGAACTGTGTTATGTACTGAGCTTCAAGAATGTAGCCACAATGTACCCTGCTGGAAAACAACAGAAATGTATATAAACTATATTAATAGTAGAAGTTGGAACATACAAAGTTAACTTGCAAAACTTCAAGAAAATAAGTTAAAAGTGTTTTACGATGTGCTATAGAAGTTCGTTTCAAGGCAGAGCTAGGAGGTTTTTCAATAGTCTTGAAACAGAAATAATTACTAGGTTTAAAATGTAAAAGTGTGCAACTGTTTTACGACTTCCAGTTCTAGGCAAACTTCTGAGAGATATGTACTTCTCACACATAGATGCCAAAATTTCTGTTGGTATCTGTTAGCCTGGGACCTGAAGGCAGATGACAAATAGTGATGTCATCCAGCTGACCCAGCAGTAATGTTTTGATATTAATTTGGGAAGTCTCACAGAGAGTAGACGTATGTTCTTTGTGTTACCCTGCTGCAGTCATCACACTTGGGTTATCCTGTCGTCAGGCAGTCCTGCAGTTGGCCTGAATTCCAAAGTCTTGGTCCGGCATCAGTTGCTGTCCCTTCTTCCCTGACGTCATTGCGCCAGGGGTATATAAGAGGCATCCGACGCCATTTTCTTCAGTCTTTCTTGCCGCGCGGTGCCCAAAGCAGAAGCAGTTTGCAAGTGCCGGTCGGCCGACACCTGAGATTTTCTAATCGAATTTCAGTCCGAAGTCTTCAAAGCTTAGTACCCCATTGGGGAACCTTTTCTTGCCTCAGTCCGATGTCAGAAAAAATTAACAATTACATTTCTTGTGGAAAGCAAGTACCTCATAAGGACTTTCATTCTTATTGTATACTTTGCCTAGGCCCAGACCACGACGTCACTGGTTGTCGGTTTTGTGCTAGGTTCAGTAAGCGAACTATAAAGTGACGCTTTGATTTCGCACGACACTACTTCGGTAGGAAATTTAATTACACTATGCCATCGGAGCAACCGACTACCGGCGTGCATAAAAAACGCAAAGATAAAGACAGGCAGCATAGATCCAAGCCAGACTCTGAGGCCTCGGCTGGGCTGGTCGCCAGTTCTCCGGTTTTCAGTGAGGCGCCTACGCAGCCCCTGACGACCGCAGAATTGGAACCCCAGACCGCTTCGGAATCTCAAGCAGAGAGTTCTAGGCCGATGCAGCCATTTTCTTTAGGCCCTACCAACAACATTGCAGAAGGAGAAGCCGGTGCTGCGGAAACACCTTCGGTTACAGAAGGTGTCTTCAGACCGACTACTCTCACCATAAAATCTTATGCTTAAAATGGCTGAAGATTTGATTTCTTTAATCAGGGGTTCCCAACCCCCCCCAGATTTACTCCCCCAGCACAGACCACTTGCTATCCCTCCAGTTTTAGACATTGTGGACGATGTTTACTTAGAATCCAGTCTAAATCCAGATTCTCTGCCTCCTGCTCCAGCCAAATCAGATAGATATTATAAGAGTGCCTGACTCTCACAAATTCCTTTACAAAAGCCCTGTTGCTGACCCAGAGACAATCTCCCAGGGTCCCAAAGGGGCTAAGGCTTCTATGGCTAAAAATCCTGTACCCTCTGAAAGGGACTCCAGAGCACTAGATAGGTGGGGGGAACAAGGTTTACACCTCAGCTACTGTAGCTATGAGAGCACTAAATTGTCAATTTCACATGCTGAAATACCAGCAATTCCTAATGTCTCAAATAAAACAAAAGATGAGCACGGACCCTCAACAGTCTGAATTCAAAGAAATGCAGGATCTGTTGCATGCAGCTGAACAGGTGGGCAAACATACACAATGTGGATTTGATTCCGTGGAAGCTTCCTGTAGAGCAGTTGTTACTGGGTCTGTTATACGTAGGCATGCTTGGTTAAAGGAACAAACTCTGCCTGATCATGTTAAAGCAAAGTTACTAGATGCACCCTTACAGCAGGATGTCTTATTTGGGGTTAAAGCAGAAGAGGTTTTAAAGAAAATTGAGGATAAGGCAAAATCTATGCAGACGGTCAAAGATTTCTTACAGGTACAACCCCCACGCTTCAGCAGAAATTGGCCAGCAAAAAATTGGTCCTTTCCAGCTTCTGACAGACCACAGAGGGGTAAATACAGATGCCCAAGGGGCAGAGGACAAGCACAAATCCCTTACAAACCTCGCCAATGGGGCACTGCAACACAGAAGGGAGAAGACAGGTCCCAAACTACTAGAAGACAAACACAATGACTTAAACCTCAAACTGCCAAGCAAAAATCTCTTGGCAGCTCCCTTGGGAGGAAAATTAGCATTTTTTATAGACAACTGGCGCATCGTCACAAAGGACAAATGGGTCCTAGACATTATCTCACAAGGATACAGATTCCATTTCCACACCTTGCCAAGGATAAAAGGAATGCCAAACTTTCCACAAAATCAATGGGTAGAGGCACAAAAACAAATTACAGCTTTCATGGACATGAGAGCCATTCAACTGATACCTATACAGGGGCAAGGCCAATGATTTTACTCAAGGCTCTTTCTAGTCCCCAGAAAGGACTATGCTTGGAGAGCCATTCTGGACCTTTCACTTCTAAACACCTTCTTGCAAGTACCCAAATTCAAGATGCTAACACTACAGCAGCTTCTTCCTATGTTGGGCAAGAAAGCTTGGCTAGTAACGTTGGACCTCAAGGAGGCATACCTGCATGACCCTATCAGACAAAATTGCAGAAGATACCTCTGTTTCATTGCAGGTTCAACCCATTACCAATTCTCTGCACTGCCCTTTGGCTTATCTACTGTGCCCAGGGTCTTCACAAAATGCCTGGCACCAGTAATTGCATACTGCAGACAAAGAGGAATTCAAATATACCCATACCTGGACGACTGCCTCATCCAAGCAGAAAGCAAGGACATTCCCTTACAACATCTGACTTTTGTAAAACACCTTCTAAGTTGCCTAGGGTACACAGTAAACGAAAAGAAATCAAAACTAGTGCCCTCACAAAATATGACATTCCTGGGTGCCAGCTTGAATACAACGGCCCAGATGGCTTATATTACGCCAGACAAACAACTACAACTAACTCAATACTTCAAAATAATGGCAACAAAGACCCAACTCCCTGCAAGAAAAATTCTGCAGGCCTTGGGCTTCATGGCATCTTGCATACTACTAATACCATTTGCAAAACTGCATATGAGGAAATTACAATGGTACCTGAAAAGTGTATGGACTCAACACAGCCACAGCTTGGAAACGATACCTCTCATTCCATGCCTTCAACAGGAGTTTCTATGGTGGTCACAGGCATGTCACCTCAACAAGGGTCAGCCTTTCACCTTACCCCCAGCTAGGCAAACTATGACAACAGATGCATCGGGACTATGCCTGGGGGGCACACATGGCAGGACGGTGCGTTCAAGGCATATGGACTGCAGATCAAAGGAATCTGCACATCAATCAAAAATAAATGCTAGCTGTACAGAATGCTCCGACAGCCTTCAAAGACCTCTTACATCCAGGACAGCTTATAATAAGGACAGACAACACCACAGTAATGTGGTACATAAACAAACAAGGGGGTACACACTCCTACTCTCTATGCAGGCAAGCAATGACCTTGTGGAACACAGCACTGGCTTACCAAGTTCAATTACAAGCTCAATTCCTGCCAGGAAAAAAGAACACATTGGCAGACGACCTAAGCAGAAACATCATGGATCCCCACGAGTGGAAACTGGATCCACAAGTATTTGCAATGATAACTCAAAAATGGGGGCACCCAGACATAGACCGGTTTGCCAACCCCCAAAACTATCAGCTTTCAAAATTTTGCACAAGGACATTTCACCATCAAGCTTGGAAAGTGGACGCACTCTCATTCAGTTGGAAAATGCTGACAGTATATGCCTTTCCTCCATTGCCCCTTCTCACAAAGGTGTTGCTGAAAGTCAGGATGGAGAGACCTTGAATGATACTCATTGCCCCGGACTGGCCACGCCAGCACTGCTACCCACTACTAAGGAACATAGCCCAGGGCCCACCATGGATTTTACCACAAATTCTTCATCTACTCACATAGCAAGGCAGTCAGATTCTACACAGCCAGCTCAAAACCTTAAATTTGGCTGCATGGCAAATCACCTAAGCAACCTGCCAGCCCCTTTTTCACAAGCTGTTATGGATGTCATTGTGGAGGCCCAGCACCAGGAAAGCCTACTCAGACAAATGGAAAAGATTTTGCGCCTGGAACCAAGCTAAAGGCCAAAATACCCTTCAGCTGGACATGCCTCAGATTCTACAATATTTAACTGAGATGTTACACAAAGGACTTTCTTTTTCATCTATTAAAATCCACGCCTCAGCTATTTCATTTCACTACAACACAGATCCTCCCTTATTTTCACATCCACTTCTAAGGCAGTGTCTCAGAGGGGCAAAAAACATTAGGCCTCCCAGGAGAGCGCCAATACCAACTTGGGACATAAATTTTGTTCTGGAAAAACTAACACTGCCACCTTTTGAGCCAGCTTTCTCAGCTGACTTAAAGTTTATATCATGGAAGACTGCCCTGCTGCTAGCAATTTCTTTAGAAGAGTCTCAGAGCTACAGGCACTAATGGCAGTAGAGCCTTTCCTCATTTTTCATCAAGACAGAGTTTCTCTATGAACTAACCCCTCCTTTATGCCAAAGGTGGTATCCAGTGTGGCTCTAAATCAAACCATCCACTTGCCCACCTTCTTTCCAAATCCACAGAACAAAGGAGAAAGACTCCTGCATTCCTTGGACATTCACAGGCAGCTACGTTGCTACTTGGATAAAACTAAGACTTTCAGAAAATCTGACCAACTTTTTGTATCCTATGCTACAGCATCACAAGGAAAGGCTATCTCAAAACAGACCATTTCCAAATGGATAGGACATTGCATATGTTTTTGCTACACCCATCATGGAAAACCAGTTCCTGCTAGCATAAGGCCCCACTCCACCAGGGCAGCAGCTACATCTGCAGCCTTCCTCAGGGGGGTGCCAACCAAGGATATTCTGGAAGCTGCAACTTGGAGTTCAGTACACACCTTCACCAAACACCATCACTTACCACTTTACTCTAAGACTAGAGCTGGCTTCGCCCCTGCAGTTTTGCAGGGCCTTCTAGCCTCCTCTAACCCTGTTTCACTCCACCTCCCATCCTTAGCTTTGGGATTCTACCCAAGTGTGATGACTGCAGCAGTGTAACACGATGAACATAGTACAGTTTTGTACCTACCATAAATGTAGATGTTCGAGTGTATACCCTGCTGCAGTCCAGGTTACCCTCCCTCCATCCACTCTGACCTAACTAAAACCTTTCAATACCTTAAAATCTGATACAACCTTTGTGGTGTATTTGCTTATAGCTGGAGGGATGTTTTGTGTGTGCTAAGCTTTTATTATTGGTACTATCTACTGACCATCTTTTGGGGGGGCAGCTGACATCTGGGGCAAGAAAAACTGAAGAAAATGGTGTCGGATGCCTCTTATATACCCCTGGCGCAATGACGTCAGGGAAGAAGCGACAGCAACCGACGCCGGACCAAGAATTTGGAATTCAGGCTGACTGCGGGACCGCCTGATGACAGGATAACCCAAGTGTGATGACTGCAGCAGGGTATACACTCGAACATCTACATTTATGGTAGGTACAAAACTGTACTTTTTGCATCTTGTCTTTGGACCTGAAAGCATCCATTCAGCACTTCTCATCTGCATTTGCCTTGCTATGCAAGTTAGATTTAGGTATAGTATCTCTTTTAGAGATAGTTAGGAATATAGTAAAGATTAGTTTAGATGTTATCTGTACTTATATGAGACTGTCCTGTAATGTTGTTTTAAAATATTTCCTGTGATTCTGAAATCTGTAGTTACTGTATTAATTCAGTATTGTCTTGTTCTTTTATTATTTAATATATTTAAACATTTTAATTGTGACTGGTTTGTTTAGAGATATTTAAGTTCTTAGAGTACTTGCATATGTATTTGGTGAGACTGTACAGGCCACTCCAATAGCCTTACTGTTGGTCACACTTACTATTTGGATAATAGTAACATTACACAGTAGACTTGGTCAGCCTTTGTAAGGGCCTTATAGTAACTGATAAAGAGCTGGTTGGTTCAGTGATAACTACCTTTTAGTCTTGGCAGAAGGGAAGGCATAACTAGTAAATGTGTGCCAGCCTTTCCCAGGAGTGTATGCATGTTTGTACATATGTCAAATCTTAAAGTGTGTGTGTCAGTTACTTGGGCAGGGACAAGAAGCACTGTTTGGAGAGAGAGGGCGCTGGAGGTTTTGACTTGACTGCTTGGCTGAGATCTTAACCCTAAAGCTGTGCCAGTGGGGAGTCTTATTGGGGATCTGGAGAGAGACTGAGAAACCGGCCCCAGACTGACTGTGATCTCTTTGTGTTCTTAAGGGAAACTGTACTTTACTGTGTGTGTACTTGTCATCCTCCTAGTATGCATGTCCCTCACTGGTGCTAGTGGTGATGATTGAGGCTCCTTGATTACTGGACCAGTGCAGGAGCATCACATGGTCCCCATTGTTAGTGCTGAAGTCAAGTGCCATCATTATCAGTATTATTCAGTAACAGTATTGCTATACATTCATTTAAACAGCTGTGGCTTTTTAAATGAATGAAAAATGAATATGTAAGTATATTGGATTGTTTGAGGAGGTTTTTTTTTTTACTCCTTTATCTCACCCCCCCAACTCCTCAAGCTTGGTTTTTGGGGTACACTACTTTAGAGAATTGCCTAGAGCACATATCTCTTGTTCTGGTGCACTGTGTTGTTTTCTGGTGTGACCCCATAATTTGTCATCGGTTATACTGTCAGCAGCATTGTCTGCTTCAGTTATGTGTGCAGTAATGATAGTACTGGACAGAACCAAATATCATAATAAAAAATAGTCTGTGTTTCTAGATAGTCCTTCAGACTATGAAGCAGCACTGTAAAATGCTTCAGGTGCTGAAAAAATACCAAATGGAGGGCTTAGAAATCAGTACATTCCCAATGGCGAATTAAAAGTACACAGCTTGGGGCTTTCCTTGTTAAGTCATATTTGCCAGAATTCTTGATTTACAGCGCACACACTAAAAATTTTTTGTTCTTTGCATTGTAGAGACCACCTCTTAAGTTACATGAAGCAGACAAAAGCAGTAGCTTTGTAGATATGCATGTTGAATACGTATGAGTGAGAGGTGCTAGCTTATAAGACAGTAAGGAGGTATAGATAAAGATGCATAAGAACAAATTTGCTATAGATGTGTGGTAGTGGAAAACTTAATTCTAGTCATTGTCTCTAAAGCATTTATGATGGCGCAGTGGTTGCATTGTTGCCTCACAGCAAGAGGTTCTCTGGTCCGATTCTTGGCTGGGGTGCCTTCTGTGCTTAATCTGTATGTCCTTCTTGCGTTTGTGTCTGTTTCCTCCGGGTGCGCTGGTTAACTCCCACATTACAAAGACATGCATCTGGAGTTTTTCTCCCTGGGCCTCTGCTGACAATTGTCTTCGTTCCAAGTCGGACTTTCCCAGTAAACAGATATAAAATAAAATAAATAAATTTATGCTGATACAAAGTAAAGTGATGGTCTTTGAGTTTGGCCATGTGGGTGCCTTTCGGGAGGGGTGGTTCCAAGGAGAGAGCACATGGCTGTAATACATATGCTTCTCCCCCAGAATGCCTGTTTAGTATTTACTTGCGCTGCTGCATGTCTTTGTTTTGGAGGACCATGAAGCACCATGTAAGGATACCTGCTGAATAGCAGAAAGGTACCATGGCATGTACACCTCCCTGTACACATGGCAGTACCATCACAAATTCAGTCCTTTATCTTTTATGTAGGTAGATTCTATACCCAGTAGGCTTCTTTCATGAATTTTTTTTATCTCTGACTTGTATTTAGTTTCTGTAGTAATGATAGGATACTGAAAAGTCAGGTTTGGGATTCTTGGAAATGGAAAAAAGGGATACATCTATTAGCTCATACATATGGCAGGAGCTCAAGTTTTCAGAAACTCGAAATTCATATTGTCGAGACGATATGATTGAGTTTCTGAAAACTCAAACTTCAAAAAGCAGCAAAAATCAACCTTTTTCTATGTTTTTGCGGGGGGAGGGGGCAAGCCAGCCTGCATATTATACAGTGGATATAAAAGTGCACCCCTCCCATTAAAATGCCAGATTTACGTGATATAAAAAAATGAGACCAAAATAAATCATTTAAGAACTTTTCCCACATTTAATGTGACCTATAACCCGTACAATTCAATTGAAAAACAAATCTGTTAGGGGAAAAAATATAAAAAATAAAAAACGTACAATAAGCCGGTTGCATAAGTGTGCACACCCTTAAACTAATACTTTGTTGAAGCACCTTTTGATTTGATTGTAGCATTCAGTCTTCTTGGGTACACACCTGCCATCAATTAAAGAGACTTTGATTAACCGCAAATAAAATTCAGCTGTCCTAGTAGGATGTTTCTGACATTTATTCAGTTGCCTCCTACAGCAAAAGCCACGGTTCACAGAGAGCTTACAACGAATCAAAGGGATCTCATTGTTGAAAGGTGTTGGTCAGGAGAAGGGTACAAAAAAATTTCCACAGCTTTGGATATACCATGGAACACAGTGAAGATAGTCATCAAAAAGTGGAGATAGTATGGGACAACAGTGATGTTGCAAAGAACTGGACTTTTCTCCAAAATTGATGAAAAGACAAGATGAAAACTCATCAGGGAGGCTGCCAAGAGACCTACATCAATACTGAAGGAGCTGCAGGAATTTCTGGCAAGTACTGGTTGTGTACTACATGTGACAACAATCTCCTGTATTCTCTATATGTCTGGACTATGGGGTAGGGTTGCAAGATGGAAGCCTTTTCTTACACAGAAAAACGTCCAGGCCCGGCTAAAATTTGCAAACAATACATCAAGTCTCTCAAAAGCATGTGGGAAAATGTGTTATGGTCTGATGAGACCAAGGTTGAACTTTTAGACACAATACCAAAAGGTATGTTTGGTGCAAAAATAACACTTCGCATCACCAAAACAACACCATTCTCACGGTGAAGCATGGTGGTGGCAGTATCATGCTTTGGGTTTGCTTTTCTTCAGCTGGAACTGGGGCTTTAGTCAAGGTGGAGGGAATTATGAAGAGTTCTAAATACCAGTCACCTTTGGCCCAAAACCTTCAGGCGTCTACTTGAAAGATGAGGAATTTCACTTTTTAACACGACAGTGACCCCAAGCATACATCCAAATCAACAAAAGAATGGCTTCGCCAGAAGAAAATTAAAGTTTTGGAATGGCCCAGCCACAGCGCAGACCTAAATCCAATAGAAAATCTGTGGGATGACCTGAAGAGGGCTGTGCACAAGAGATGCCCTCACAATCTGACAGATTTGGAGCACTTTTGCAAGGAAGAGTGGGCAAATATTTCCAAGTCAAGATGTGCCATGCTGATAAACTCCTACCCAAGAGGATTTAATGCTGTAATTAAATCAAAAGGTGCTTCAGCAAAGTAATAGTTTAAGGGTGTGCACACTTATGCAGCCAGCTTATTGTACGTTTTTTTATTTTTTATATTTTTTCCCCTAACAGCTTTGTTTTTCAATTGAAGTGTACATGTTATAGGTCATATTAGAGGTGGAAAAAGTTTTGAAATGATTTATTGTGGTCTCATTTTTTTATATCACAAAAACCTGGCATTTTAATAGGGGGTGTGTACACTTTTTATATCCACTGTATATACCAACTCCAAGATTGCACTACAGTGGGGAAAGGGGTAAATTCCCCGATCCTCACTATACCATGATCTCCATTCAAAAGCTTTGAGTTTTGAAAAACTCAATTATATTGTCTCGACCATATCAATTTGAAGTTTCTCTAAACTCAAGCTTGTAATTGGGACTTGGCAGGAGAGTTCCTTGACTAGATTTATTTGAGAATATCAGGTCATGGTAGTTTTCACAGGAAGTAAGTTCCGTGGTGCAGAGTGGTGAAGCCCCGACTGTTACCCAGATGACCTGTGGTTGACTTCAAACCAGGTGCTATAGAAGCTATTGAGACTGGCTGGTTGTGGATGGCTTCTACCAGTTCATCCATCCAGGAGAGAAAGTGTTGGTTTGGTCTGCAGCAGTTATAGCACCTACTGGAGACAGTGGTGCACAGCATGAAGTATATGGACAAAAGGGTAGGTGATTTGCTGTGCCATGCTGTGTTTATGCAGTAACCTTCATAGAGCTTTTGCTGTAGTTTTGCACGTGCTTGTTGGGAAGGGGGTTAGGGCCAGAAAACAGGAATTCCTTCATGTCTGCTTGGATGACAGCTGTACCATGATGGCTGCTAACCTGGTAAAGGTGAATGGGAATGGTTCAGCAAGAGCTAGCTGGAGGCAGACACCTGCACAGAAGTATTAAAAAAAATTGGAATCAGTTTAAAACCTCATTATTGCAAAATGGAGTAGATAAGAATCTCTGCTTTCTTGTGTAGTCTTAGGCTAAAATTAAGTTGGCTGCAGTTTAATCTAATCTTTCTGTCGTGTCTAGTGAGTTACAAAATGAACTGCATGTATTAAAAATGGAATTTGGCTGATATAATGTAGAACAGGGAGCACATTATTTAGAATTCACATATAGGGGTTCCAAGGTAAAGGTTGTTAAGTTTGCCCCTGTATATCTTGGTCCAGTCAGAAAAGATTGTCGTCCTTAAGAAGATGTCCTAGTGAAACAGATTGAAATGTCTGAAGAAAACACGTTATGTTTAGGGAAAATATTTTAACTGTCCACTTGGGATTATGCATTAACGCTCATTATTAAGCATGAATAAGAAGATGCTTTGCACTTCATCTGTTTGGAATGTGGTAATTTGTGATTTCCATATGTCTTATCTAATTTTACAAGACTGTGTGTTGGCCATACAAAACTGGATTTTTATTTTATTTATTGTCATTTCTTAACCGGGTTGTTCCAACTGAGCCAGAGGCCCATTTTCAGTGGAGACTCTAGGAGAAACCCTCCAATTACATTCACAAGACATTCTGAACAAAAGTAGGTAATACAAAGATTAAAAGTTACAATAGTAGTATTGCCAAGAGGCATTACATGGAATAAAATCAACAATGACTAAAATTTGTTATGCAAAGATTTCAAAAAATTCTAATGCAATAATAGCAGGATAAGGCAAGAGTAGGATTATTTACAAGAGCTGATTGTCAATATTCCATAAGTCAGACAGTTAGAGGAGCAAGAAAAAGAGCAGGTAAAAAGGGAGAGAAAACACTAAGGTGGACAGAAGTAGAATTTAGGAAGAAGTCAGTTAGAAGTCAGGTTGGGGCTTGGCAGGGGCAGGACCAGGTCTTAAAAAGGTAATGTTTGAGTTCTTGTTTGAAATGGAGTTTATGGGGGATGCTTCTTCTTTTCAGTGGAAGGGAGTTCCAGGTGTGAGCTACCGAGTATTTATACAGGGACAATATTTTTTGACGGTTTATAAATGTCAAGAAAATGTTTGTCAGATTACGAAGTTGACGATGGGGGTTATATAGAGATACAATATTGGAGATGGAGGGACAGGAAGTGGGATTATAAATAACTTGGTGTGCGATATACAATTGAGAAAGAAATAATTATTTAGGGAATTTTGGCCATTGTAAAGATTTAAGGGCAAGGCAGTGGTGGGATTTGTAGGGTAGATTAGAGGCGAATCTAGCTATTTTATTATATGCTCGAGTTTAGACGGAAGTGAAGACTGAAAGTTAGTAAAAATTGGAGCAGCATTCAAAAGACAGGGTAATAAGAGAAACAGGGCCAAGGAGGGTTTGGTGGAGGGTGGCAGTTTTTGATTCCTGTACAGGAGACCTAGTTTCTTGTGTTTATTTTTTTTTTTTATGGAATGATGGATATGTATGTCGAATTTTAATTAATCGTCAATTATAAAACCAGGTAATTTAGTATGAGGTTCTGGTCTGATGGTGGTATTGTTGTGGGAGATAATAGAGAAGGTGGATTTGTGGTGTTAGTGTTTTAGGAAGGAAAAGTAGAAGTTTAGTTTTTTTGGGGTTTAGAATTAGTTGATTATCAGTGAGCCAGGTTTCAATGGAAGTAAAAAGTGTCTTGGGTAAGAGCAAGGAGTTCCAGGATGCTGTGGGCAGTGGTAATAACAGGTGGAGTCATCAGCATATTCTAAGAGTGTATGGGGGTTGGTAGCAGAGTATAGACTGTTAGTAAAAATATTGAAAAGAAGCGGCATACAGGAGGGAGGGGAGGAGGAGAGCTTGTCCTAGGGTGAGTCTGGAGTTGGGGGTTAGGAATTTTTTGTTCCGATAGAGTAGGCCCAATTTCTGATGTGTTTTCTTAATACATTGGAGTATATGGAGATTAAATTTTAGTCCGTCCTCAATGATGACCCCTAATAGTTTAGTATGGGTGTCTGGTTGGATAACTGTGTTGTTGAAGGATTTGATGGTAAAAGTAGTTTTAAGCTGAGAAAGAGGGCGGGGGTGGAAGAGTAGTGGTTTAGTATGAGTAGGTTGTCTGAAAGCCACTTTTCAGTGGATAGAAAGGCTTGTTGTATTAGGGAGTAGAGCTTAGAGATACTGTTAGAGGTTGAGATAAGTGTAGAATCATCTGCGTACTGAATGAGGGAAGATTCTTTGCAAGAAGTGAAAAGATCATTAGTGAAGACATTAAACAGATGGGGACCTAGGATGGAGCCTTGAGGCACCCCAGTTGGGACAGGGAGGAATGGAGCCATTTAACGGATTGCTGCTTACTGGATAGGTAGCTAGAAAACCAGGGTAAGGAGGTGGGAGATAGGTTGAGGTTGGCAAGCTTTGTTAGTAGTAGAGGATGTGAGACTGTATCAAAAGCTTTAGAAAGGTCGAAGAAAAGACAAGAAGTCAGTTTATTGTTGTCAAGAGCCTCGGCAATCGTATGGGTGAAAGATAGAAGAGCTGTAGTTGTACTGTGGCTGGGGTGGAATCTATGTTGAGTGGGGGGAGTAGGTTGTGCTGGAGGAGGTGCCTTAGAAGCTGAGAGTGGATACACTTCTCTAGGATTTTAGAGAGAGGAGAAAGAATGGCAATGGGACTGTAGTTAGAAGGGTTAGTGGAATTTCCACCTTTATGTAATGGAATAGTAAAAAAGGATTTCCACAAGGTAGGTACAGAGGCTTCGAGGATGGAGCTGTTGATTAGAATAGATACAGGGTATGCAATAGATTCAGCAGCAAGTTTGAGGAAGGAGGTAGGTTATCTGTGGAGGGTGAACAAGGTTTGAGCTTAAGGAGGAGATATTTGATATAGGATGTGGGAATGGGGTGAAAGGAAAAGGAAGTTGAGTTTAGAAGATTTGGAGGTGGAGCAGAAGTAGAGTTAGATTTAGAGGGTAGGAGATTCTGGATACTGTTAATGAAGCGTTGATTAAGGAGGGTAGCAGTTTCTGGTGGGATGTATTTGGGTATGGGGATGGGTTAGATAGATTACCTGGAGAGAGAATTTTGTTCAGGGTAGACCAACATTTGTGAGGGTTGGATTTGTTGTTGAGCTGAACTGTAGTATGACTTTTTGTCATTTATAATATGTTTTTTGTTTGGTATCTTAGTTGTTTAAATTTGAGTAGCGAGGGTTGTAGTTTAGCTTTGGTCCAAGCTTTCCATGCTCTGTCTCTTTGATGCATAAGGGACCTAGCTTCTTTGGAAAGCCATGGTGCCTGGTTTGATTTTATTCTAACCTTTCTAGTGGGAGCTAGAGAGTCTAGAGTGTTAAGGAAGATGCTATTGAATGTACTTATGGCATTGTTGAGAGGTAGTTCTTTAAGGATGGACCAGTTTATGTTAGCAAGAATATGGTTAAAATGGTTGGCATCAAAATGGGACAGTTTACGGCAGTCTTTAGTAAGATGTGATTTAGAAGTTTGGCAGGAGTATCTGAGAACAGAGGTAGGGAGATGGTCGCTAAGGGAATCTGGTAGGGTAGTAGGGTTGTGGTAGTATTGGGGGGAGTTAGTAACAATCCAGTCAATTGAGCTGGATGAGGAGTTTTTGTGAAAGCGAGTAGGGGTTGAGATAAGTTGCTGGAAGCCATGCAAGTTGATGCTGAGTTGTGGGGAGTCAGAAATAAGTTTGGACCAGTCTATGTTCACATCTCCAAGGATAAGGGTTTCATAGGGTACAGAGAGGGAGAACCATGATAAGATATTTTCTAGTATGGGTAGGTTGTTTCCTTGGGGGAGATAATTGAGGCAATGGCAAGTTTTTTGCTGGGATTCAAGTTGCAGTTTGCGATGATAAGTTCAGCTGGGTGAAAGTCTGGAAGAGGTAATGGAAGGGGAGAGACGTTTAAGCTATTGGAGTAGAGAATGGCTACACCACCTCCTTTTCTTTGGGAATTCTGTCTAAGCTGTAGATTTTGTAACCTGGTGGGAGTATTTCGCTATTGGAAATATGTGGTTTGAGCCAAGTTTCTGACAAGGAAAGAATATGAGGTGTAGTGTGAGTTATCCATGTGTGTAAGTCAGTGATTTTGTTAGATAAGCTTTGAATATTGAGAGAGTAAATAGTTAGGTGCTTAGGTAGGGATGTATTTTGAGTTTGTGGATGTGCATGGTTGGAAGTATGAGGGGAGGGAAGCGGTGGGGGTAGTGTTGGATATAATTTGGGTGTTGGGGCAGGAGAAGGGGCCAGGGTTGGGATGGATGTTGACAGAGCAGAGTAGATTATTTGGGAGAAGAGAGAGTATAGTTATAGGTAAGTGGAGAATATAAAGCTTGGGTTTAGATTTGATGGTAGGTTTGAGGATATGGAGTAAAGAGAATTTGTGTAGACATGTAGTGGGGAAGTTAAATAGAGTTGGGGAGATAGTCATGGAGTGAGTAGATGATGGCTTTTTTTGTATGTGCAGGAGGTAGGAGAGAATAGGAATGGGTTGGGTAGGTGGTGGTAAGAGGTGTTGATAGAGAGAATAAGGAGGAGTGTGGTAGGTATGAGAAGGTGTTTCATATTTACGTCCTGTGGAGTAGGAAAGATATTTGACAAATGTTGATTAGGTGAGAGATAAAAAGTAAGAGGGATGGGCTGAGGACAGTGGAATTTAGCTGGAGGTAGTTAGAGATTGAAAGAATGGGACAGGAGAGGAGTGTGAGGTATTTGCAGGAAGTGGTGTAAGAATGGAGGTTAGGACAGGAAGGGGAGGGACTGGTTAGAGATGGTTAGGGAGTGAAAGGATGGGACAGGAAGGGGTGTGTGTTTATTTTCAGGAAGTGGTGTGTGAGTGGAGGTTGGGGCAGGAAGGGGAGGGAGTGGTTGTTATAAAGGAAATTGTAATGGGGTGGGTGGGAATGTGGGTAGGGTAGGGGAGCGTAGTGAGCCTGAGTGCAGCGAGGGCAAACTGAGCGGGGCTAGCCAACCACCAGGACTGACGCAATGATTAATAAAGCTGTCAGTCATGCAGTACAAGAACTAGGTCAGCAAGATAGCTGTTCAGTACACAGTAATTGGCGGATAAGCAATACTCGCAATATCCTGGCGGTATTTTATCAAAAGGAGTTAGATTGCAAACCCATCTTAATATCAATACACAAGTATATGTTGGATGAGCGATACTCGCAATATCCTGACAGTAAATTAACAAAAGAACATAGGTTGCAATAATCAAATAATTCAAAGGTAATTTAGCAAAAGGGCATAGGTTGCAACAATCAAATTAGTAATCTAAAGAGACTACTTCAGTTTCAGTAGCGTGTAGCAACAAACAGTCGATAACTGGGAACAGTCGTGCAGTAAGAAATGTATATCTTGTGTCGCTGTACCAACTGTAAGTGTGAGCTAGCAAACGTCTGCAGTCCGTACTCAGAGTACTTGTAGAAACCCAATTAAAACACATAACTATTTACAATTTCAGATAGGACAGTACATTTTATGCATTTAAATCAGATTAACAAGCAGAGACAAAAATGAGCGCATGCAATACAGGTCAACCAGTTACATTAACACTTAGCAGCAACAAGGACGGATTCAGTAGAAAAAAACATTGTAGATGCATACGTACCAGATGGGCACACTCGCAAGGGGAGAGAAGGCAGGATCCATGTATCTGGAGAGTAAGGAAGGTTTAAAGATGGTGCCAAAAGTGCAGCCTATCCTTATAGAGACTGGGGGGGGGGGGGGGGGCATGCACAGTAGAGATTTAGACTAGGCCAGTTCCAACCAGTACTGGTGTTAGCTAGCCCACCACCAGGACTGACGCAATGATTAATAAAGCTATCAGTCATGTAGTACAAGAACTAGGTCAGTATGCAACTGCAAATGTAATAATAAAAAATGCTTAACAGCTCTGAAGTAGGGAAAAAGTCTAAGTCAGGGGGACACACAGACTACAACTCTGATAGAAAAATTACAGGGGACGGGCTTGGAAGGGAACTCTTTTGGAGCAGACAAGGTAAGATATGGCTCGACTTACACCATTCGGCCTGAAATCAGCAAAGGTAGTGTTTTACCTGCATGTCTGTTGCCATCTAGTGGTAAGCAGAAGAAGTGTACAATTATTTTAAGCTGCGTCGCAAACAGGGAAAAAAAAGGAAATGCTACCGGGAGTAGTAGTACAACTGAGAAACTAAGTAACTCTAATGTATAGTCTTGTATTACAAGTGCGCTCACCTGAAATAAGTATCACAAAGATGACTCAGATTTAAACACTAAAACAGTTTAAAATTACAGTGATTCAGCAGTTACAATATGTTGGCACGTACACTGATTTCTGGAATGTAGAGGTCGGGCTGAGGCAAGTTTAGGTATTGCTGGAAGACAAAAAGCCTGTTCCGGATAAATAAATTCTTGAGGGGAGATTAAATTCACTGGAAGGGGAGTTGACGTGGCTTGAAAATGTGGTGAATAGGCTGAGTTCTGGAATGTAAAGGTCGTGCTGAGGCAAGTTTAGGTATTGCTGGAAGACAAAAAGCCCGTTCCGGATAAATAAATTCTTGAGGGAGATTCAATTCACTGGAAGGGGAGTTGACTTGGCTTGAAAATGTGGTGAATAGGCTGAGTTCTGGAATGTAGAGGTCAGGCTGAGGCAAGTTTAGGTATTACTGGAAGACAAAAAGCCCGTTCTGGATAAATAAATTCTTGAGGGGAGATTAAATTCACTGGAAGGGGGAGTTGACTTGGCTTGAAAATGTGGTGAATAGCAGATGGGCACACTCGCAAGGGGAGAGAAGGCAGGATCCGTGGATCTGGAGAGTAAGGAAGGTTTAATAACTTAAGAAATTAATCACATTAAACTAGGAAAAAGTGTATTAATGGGCTGTCCTGTGGCTTGTCGCTCTTTATTGAGAAGTGCAATGTTTTACTTTTGTAGGAAAAAAGTTGTTAAAATTATATATCCTTCTATTAACATGCTGCAGTATTCATAACAGTAGGGAGTTGCTGCCTACAGCACCACCTTCCAGCCAGTATACCAAAGTCTTTGCTTCAGGAGGGTGTGTGTGATGTCCCTTGTCAGGTCCATAAACTGACGTAGGGTATAAAGGTGACATCTGCACACACCCTTCTCAGAATTTTCCTGTCTCAGTGAATGCCGGACTCCTGTTCGCCAGTTCTGAAAGCAGATGGCGTTTTCCGACAACTATTAAGTCTCCAGACCAGACGACCATTCTCCTGCTGACTCAGATAAGTGCCTTGTGTGTTTTTTTCATTACATTTGATTATTGTAAAGTCTTATATGTCCGCAAGAAAGGGGGAGTGCACTTGTGGGAGACAAATTCCTCACAAGGACGCGCACGAGAAATTTTTGCTTAGATGAGGCCCATGTCCATATGTCCTGCCCTATTTGCAAATTGTTCATACCGAAAACCCTTCATAACTGTCTTTCTGCACTTAAATTGTATTTAGAAAATCAGAGACTCAGACGCCTTGCACTTGGTATGGAAGGGGGATAGGCCCGTCCAAAGAGCTGCCGAGGAAGAAGGCCAAGAAAGTTAGGCCAGAATACCACACTGCACCTCAGACGTCCGAGAAGGTTCTTGATGCTGATGAAAGCCCGGCATCTTCTCAGACATCTGTTCCCAAGCCAGGCCCGGGAACCTCAGTGGAAGCTGGGTTGGCAGAAACTTGTAGTACGTCCGCTGAGGCTGCCCAGCCATCAGGTCTGGATGGCGGAGGGGAACCACGGCTCAGTCTTTCGGAGGGCCTTGTTCCTTCACTTCCACCCAGGCAGACGTCTGATCCGATTCTCTCACCACTAGTTACTCCCTTAAAGAAAAAGCAACAAGTTAAACACCCTGAAACCCAACCAGTTCCTGGATGGGAAGTTTTTCACAAAGCCTTTTTAAGGCCTTTCAGGCCTTACAGTCACAACAGGCCCCACCAGCCCTCTCACCTCTACCTACTTTACAGGTATCAGAGGAAGAGTACTCTTCAGATGAATCTGTCTCGTATGAATCCCAGGTAGGGTCCCCAAAGGATTTCATCAGCCCAGAGGAGGATGAGTCCATTACTCCTGAGTCTCCAGGGGAATAAATCACCTTTGGAGACACAATCTCCCTTATGAGGGAGCATTTTAAATGGCAGATATCTGCCATTTACAAATGGTTTAACCTTCTCCTTCAGCAGTGGCCCCCTTGCTACCTGCCTCCAAGATGCTTTCTTGGCTGCTTCTCTATCCCCTGACTCTCAACCACCAGCTTCCAAATGACTGGAGCGATTCTACAAGGTCCCTCAGGACACCTAATACCTCTTTAGGTACCCACCAGCAGATCCAGTAGTTATTGCTGCCTCTGCTGACAAATCATCTAGGCAGCTACCTTCGACTGCTCTTTATCTCACAGACAGACAGTTAATTCATGGACAGAATAGGTAAGAAAGTTTATACCTCCTCAACTGTGGCTATTAGAGCTCTCAACTACCAAACACATATGGCTAGATATGTCCTGGATACCATTACCAAGGCCTCTTCATTACTATCTGAGGCTCCAGATTCTCCCATTAAAGCACAAATAAATACCTTCCTCTCCATTGCATCCCAAGTAACTAGGCACTCAATAAAGTGCAGGTATGATGCTGTGGAAGCCACATCTAAGTCTGATGCATCTGGATCAGTCTTGAGGCAATACTCTTGTGTGAGACTACAACCCCTACCCATGGATGTGCAAACAAAATTATTGGATGCACCCCTAGATAACAAAACTCTGTTTGGACAAGCCTCAGCAGAACTAAAGTCCATTCAAGAAAAGGGTAAGGAACTGCAAAACCTTAAACACCTACTGGTGTCTCCTATTCCAAGATACCACAGGAATTTCCCACAAAAACCTTCCTTTGTCAGAAGGCAGTCCTCTCTCTGCTCCACAGTCTAAAGGATGCAGACAAACCAGGAAAAACTCTACTCCTAGATTTCTAACCAGTTCATCCACTACACCCTGTCTAGGCCAGTCTGACCACTCCAGACCGCCTCCTTTGCGACTACCCACCCTTACACCAAAACACCCCACTTTCCCTCCATCTCACCCTCTCCCTTCCCTTCTGGCGGATAATAACATCAGAACAATGGGTACTCTCCATCATTCAATCAGGCTATTTCATGAGTTGGTGGATGCTACCCCCCTTTCGTGGTATCCCTCAACCACCCGCAAGCCAAACCCATCTTTTTCTACCCATCATTCAACAACTTCTAGATCAAGGTACCATAGAACAGGTGCCATGCCATCAAAGAAACATAGGCTTTTATTCCAGAATGTTTCTGGTAGCAAGGAAAGATGGCCCATGGAGACCAATCCTAGACATATCCTTTCTAAACCTCTTTCTCAAAGTTCCCAGTTTCAAAATGATTACCTTACCCCTGCTCTTACCACTCATTCCAACTCAGGCTTTCATGGTAGCCCTGGATTTGAAGGATGCCTACCTACACATCCCTATTCACCCAGATTACAGGAAGTACCTAAGATTTGCAATAGGCTCTTGCCATTTGCAATTCTCTGCCTTGCCCTTTGGAGAGACTACTGCTCCCCGAGTCTTCACAAAGTGCCTGGCCCCTGTCATCACCCACTCCAGGACTCGTATCCAGATATACCCATACCTGGATGACCTGCTCATTCTTTATCAAGACCACCCAGTCCTCTTGCTTCACCTACAACAGGTGTTCTCCACCCTATCTCAGCTAGGGATGTTCTTCGTGTTTCACTGTTGCAGTTATTACACTTGGGTTATCCTGCTGGCAGGCTACCCTCAGTCGGCCTGAATTCCAAAGTCTAGGTCCGGCATCAGTTGCTGCCACCTCTTCCCTGATGTCAGTGCGCCAGGGGTATAAAAGATGCAGCTGACGCCATTTTCTTCAGTCTTTCTTGCCGCGTGGTGCCCGAAGCATAAGCAGTTCGCAAGTGCCGGTCGGCCGACTCCTGAGATTTTCGTGTTCGAATTTCAGATCCGAAGTCTTCATTAAAAGCCAAGTATCCCATTGGGGAAACTTTTTTTCTTGCTCCAGACCGATGTCAGAAAAAGTTAATAATTTTATTTCTTGTGGGAAGCAAATACCTCATAAGGACTTTAATTCTTACTGTATTCCTTGCCTAGGCCCTGACCACGACGTTGCTAGTTGTCGGTTTTGTGCTAGATTTAATCAACGCACTATTAAACGTCGGTACGATTTTGCATTACACTATTTTGGCAGAAGATTTAATTATACAATGTCGTCGGATAGCCATCCGACTACCGGAATTCACAAGAAACACAAAGAAAAAGAAAAGGACAGGCGTCCGAGGTCTAAAACCAACGACGAGGCTTCTTCTAAGCCAGTCGCCGGTTCTCAGTGAGGCACCTTCGCAGCCCCTGACACCCGCTACTTTAGACCCGCAGGCCGCTACCGACTCCCACGTGGAGTCGACTAGGACGCTGGAAGCTCAAGGTTATTGGTCCTTCGGAGACTATTCCCTCAGATGGGTCCGGAGCCACTGAGCAGGCATCGGCTTCTGAGGGTGTTTTCAGACCTACTCAATTATACATTAAAACGACATCAGCTTCAAAGGCAAAGACTAAAGCACCTTTAAAGACAAAGAAACAAGTACAACAGCCTCATGGACAGGCCTCCATGCCCAAAAAACAGATGCTCAAAATGGCCGAAGACTTAATTACTTTGATCAGGGGTTCCCATCCCCCATCTGATGAAAGGCCTAGGCAAGAGACAGAATATGAATCTTCAGATCAGGTTTCCATTTTATCTGATTCCTCTTCTGATCAGGAATACTCTGTTCCTCCCTATGAGGATTCTGATGCTGAAGAATCTATCCCTTCAGCCTCTCCTCCTGAGGATTACTCTTTTGGGGAAACCTTGCATACCATGAGTGAGCATTTTCACTGGGAGAGCCAAGATTTTTCAGAATCTAAGAAAAGGCTCAGAGAATTCCTTTTACCACCACAACACAGGCCCCTAGCTATTCCACCTATGTTAGACATTGTAGATGATGTATTTTCAGAGTACAGTCTGACCCCTGACTGCTTACCTCCAGCTCCTGTTAAGCCGGACAGGTACTACAGGGTTCCTGACTCTCTCAAATTCCTTTTCAAAAACCCTGCTGCTGACCCAGAAACAATCTCTCCGGGTCCCAAAGGGGTCAAGGCTTCCACTGCTAAAAACCCTACCCCCTCAGACAGGGATTCTAGGGCATTGGACAGATGGGGAAAAAGATTTACACTTCTGCTACCTTGGCTATAAGGGCTTTAAATTGTCAGTATCATATGTTCATATATCAGCAATATATTATGTCACTGCTTAAACATAAAATGTTGATAAATTCTGAATGTGCAGAAAACAAAGAAATGCAGGATTTATTGCATGCAGCTGAACAAGTTGGAAATCACACTTTGCAATGTGGTTTTGATTCTTTGGAGGCCTCCTGCAGGGCCGCTATTATGGGTTCTGTCATCAGGAGGCATGCTTGGTTAAAGGAACAAAATCTGCCTGATCATGTCAAAGCAAAATTATTAGATGCTCCATTACAGCATGATACCTTGTTTGGTGTTAAAGAAAATGGAGGACAAAGCTAAATCTATGCAAACGGTTAAGGATTTCTTACAGGTACAGCCTCCTAGATTTAGCAGACACTGGCCTACAAAGAATTGGTCCTTTCCAGTGTCAGACAGACCACAAAGGGGCAGATACAGATGCCCAAGAGGCAGATCCCAGCCCCAAGGTTCGTACAGGTCTAAACAATGGGGTGCTTCTACCACCAAAAGTGGAGAAGACAATTCACAGCCATACAGGAAACAGTCCCAATGACTTCCCCCTGCCTGCACCAAGCACTTGTCTTCTGGCAGCACCTTTAGGGGGAAAACTAGCACTTTTCTCTCAAAATTGGCACATAATAACCCAGGACAAATGGGTCCTAGACATAGTGTCTCAAGGCTACAGGTTTCACTTCCATACCCTGCCAAGGACAAACGGTTGGCCAGACCTGCCAAAACATCAATGGGCAGAGGGACAAAAGCAAGTCTCATCCCTCATGGACATGAGGGCCATTCAACAAGTACCAGAGCAAGAGCAGGGACAAGGATTTTATTCAAGACTTTTCTTGGTCCCAAGAAAGGACAAGACCTGGAGACCATTACTAGACCTATCTATTCTAAACACATTTCTGGATACACCAAAATTAAAAATGTTGACTCTACAGCAACTTCTGCCCATGCTGGTCAAGAAGGCTTGGCTTGTGACTTTAGACCTAAAAGAGGCATACCTGCATGTCCCAATCAGACCAACATGCAGAAGATACCTCAGATTCAAAGCTGGCTCAATGTACTACCAATTCTCTGCACTGCCCTTTGGCTTATCTACTGCGCCCTGGGTCTTCACAACGTGCCTGGCACCAGTAATTGCATTCTGCAGGCAAAGAGGAATACAAATATATCCTTACTTGGACAACTGCCTCATTCAAGCTGAGAACAAGGACATTCTAGTATAGCATCTGGTGTTTGTAAAGAGATTTCTAACAGGCCTAGGGTACATAGTCAACGAAACGAAATCAAGCTTAAATACAACTGCCCAGATGGTTTATCTCACACCAGACAAACAAAGACAACTGACTACCTATTTCAACCTGTTGGCAACAAAGGCCCAGTTATCTGCAAGAAAAATTCTGCAGGCTTTGGGTTTCATGGCATCCTGCATTCTACTAATTCCATATGCGAGACTGCATATGAGGAAACTTCAATGGTACCTAAAAAGTGTTTGGACTCAACATTGCCACAGTCTGGAAACAATAATTACCCTCATTCCCTGCCTGCAACAGGAGTTTCGATGGTGGGCGAAGGCTTGTCACCAGAACAAGGGGCAGCCATTCACTTTACCCCCAGCCAGGCAAACATTAACAATGGATGCATCAGATTATGCCTGGGAGGCCCACATGACAGGAAGGTGTATTCAAGGCACATGGTTCGCAAACCAAATGCATCTACATATCAATCAAAAAGAGATGCTAGCTGTTCAGAATGCCCTAACAGCCTTCAAGGACCTACTTCATCCGGGTCAACTACTGATAAAGACAGACAACACCACGGTCATGTGGTATATAAACAAGCAGGGAGGCACTCATTCTTACCCCCTTTGCAGACTAGCCATGACTTTGTGGGACACAGCACTGACTTCCCAAGTACATCTGCAGGTACAATTCCTGCCAGGAAATATAAATACTCTGGCAGACGAACTAAGTAGAAACCTCATGGATCCCCACGAGTGGAAATTGGATCCACAAGTCTTCAGTATGATAACAAGGAAATGGGGATGCCCGGAGATAGATCTATTTGCCTTTCCTCACAACTACCAACTAAAAAGATTCTGCACAAGGACTTATCACAGACAAGCATGGAAAGTGAATGCCCTATCTTTCAGCTGGAAAAGCTTAGCAGTGTATGCCTTTCCTCCTCTGCCTCTCCTCCCCAAGGTACTCCTAAAGGTCAGACAAGAGAAGCCAAAGATGATACTGATTGCCCCAGACTGGCCCCGCCAGTACTGGTATCCAATTCTAAGGAACTTGTCTCAATGCCCGGCTTGGACCTTGCCTCAAATACGTCATCTACTATCCCAACAAAACAATCCAATCCTGCACAGCCAGCTAAAGACCTTAAATCTGGCAGCATGGCAGATAATGTAGTCATACAAAACGCGCCTCTCACTAAAGCTGTGATGGATGTCATTTTGGAGGCCAGAAGGCCTAGTATCAGAAAATCTTACGCTGGAAAATGAAAGAGATTCTGTGCTTGGAACCAGGCACAAGGAATTGACACAGCTGTACTAAATATTCCTCAGATTTTGCAATACTTAACTGAGATGCTGGACAAAGGCCTATCCTTTTCATCAATTAAAATTCATGCCTCTGTCATTTCGGCTCATTACAATACAGAGCCACCAATCTTTTCTCATCCTTTGTTAAGGCAGTACCTCAGAGGAGCCAAAAACTTAAGGCCTCCAAGGAGATCACCAATACCTGCATGGAACCTCAATTATGTCTTGGAAACACTCACCCTGCCTCCTTTTGAGCCAGCCGCTACAGCTGATATAAAGTTTTTATCTTGGAAAACAGCTCTGCTCCTAGCAATAACTTCTGCAAGACGAGTCTCAGAGCTACAGGCACTCATGGCTGTGGAACCTTTTATCATTTTTTTATCCAGACAGGGTTTCTCTGAGGACAAACCCGACATTTATGCCTAAGGTAGTGTCCAGTGTGGCCCTTAACCAAGCTATTCATCTGCTTACTTTTTATCCAAACCCACGGAATAAGGGGGAGAGAATTCTGCATTCTTTGGACATAACACAAACAACTACGCTTCTACTTGAATAGAACCAAAGCTTTCAGAAAGATGGAGCAACTACTAGTGGCATATGCTGCAGGATCCCAAGGAAAGGCTATCTCAAAGCAGACTATTTCAAAGTGGATAGGCCACTGCTTTCGTTTCTGCTATTCACAACATGGCAAGCCAGTGCCTAAGGGCATTAGGCCACATTCAACCAGAGCTGTAGCCACTTCAGCAGCCTTCCTCAGGGGAGTACCAACCAAAGACATTTTAGAGGCTGCTACCTGCAGTTCAGTGCACACCTTTACAAAGCACTATCATTTACCACTCTACTCTAAATCCAGGGCAGGCTTTGCCACTGCAGTTCTGCAGGGCCTCATAGCCGCTCCTAATGCTATATTAGCTCCAGCCTCTCAACCATAGCTTTGGGATTCAGCCCAAGTGTAATGACTGCAACAGTGAAACACGAAGAACATAGTACAGTTGTGTACACTTACCATAAATGTAGATGTTCGAGTGTATTCACTGTTGCAGTCCAGGTTACCCACCCACCATCCCCCATTTCTTTGCTGGAACTTATCTGCACTTCTCTAATCTATACAACCTATGTGGTGTATTTGCTTGTAGATGAAGGTATAATACATTTTGGTGCATGCATGTTTTATTGCCATATTTTTTAGCCTACCCTTTTGGGGACACCTGACATCTGGGGCAAGAAAAACTGAAGAAAATGGTGTTGGCTGCGTCTTTTATACCCCTGGTGCACTGACGTCAGGGAAGAGGCGACAGCAACCGACGCCGGACCTAGACTTTGGAATTCAGGCCGACTGAGGGTAGCCTGCCAGCAGGATAACCCAAGTGTAATGACTGTAACAGTGAATACACTCGAACATCTACATTTATGGTAAGTGTACACAACTGTACTTTCACCATAATCAGCAAAAAGTCTCACCTGATCCCCTCCCAAAGCCTGGTTTTCGTGGAGTGTAGGATAAGAACAGACAAAATGAAATGCTTCATTCCAGATCAAAGAATCCTAGAACTTTGTCTATGCTTCCAAAATCTTCTCTCACATACTTCCTTGTCAGCTCGAGAAATTTTAAGAGTTCTAGGCCACATGGCATCACTCATACCCATGTTACCCCTGGCAAAACTCCACATGTGGAAAATCCAGTGGGTCCTGAAAAACTTATGGAGCCAACACTCCCAGCCCCTGGACACCACCCCCCCTTATTTCAGTGTTTGAAGAAGGAACTCCACTGGTGGATATCAGCTCTCCACCTCAACCAAGGGACCCACCTTCAGGACCCTACGCCCCACCGACAAGTCTCCACAGATGCTTCCGACCTGGGTGGGGGGCAGTGCTACTTTCAAACCAAGTACAACTCTTGGTGCAAGGCACTTGGTCCAACCCAAGACAAAAGGACCATATCAGTATCAAAGAAAAGAGGGCTTTATACTTGGCCCTAGTAACCTTCAAATCAGCCCTTCAGCCAGGAACCGTGAAAGTAATCACAGACAATATGACGGTCCTGTGGTACATAAACAAACAGGGGGGGAACAAAGTCCTACCGTCTGTGTAGCCTAGAAATTTAGATCTGGAACCTAGCAGTATCTCTCCACATTCATCTGGTAGCTGTTTATATCACTTCAACAGAGAATGGCATGGCAGACTTCCTGAGCAGAACTTCAGCTCCAAGTCATGAATGGATGCTTCACAGGGAAGTATTTCTGGACATGATCCACAAATGGGGTATTTCACAATCAGATCTTTTGCCTCCACCCAGAACAGACAGATGCCCAAATTCTGCAAAAGGAATCCGCATCTACACAAGTAGAAAGTGGACGCCTTCTCCTCTTCGGAGGGAATGCACCTCTATGCCCCCCCTTCACCTTAATTCAGAAAGTCCCTTTGAAAATACAGGACGACAACCCAAAAATCCTACTGGTGACCCCCTTTTGTCCAAAACAGCATTGGTTTCCCCTCCTACTAGCCAAGGGCAATCACCACAAGTTATCCCACCGAATAGACCTGCTCACACAGGACAGGGATCCCTACTACACCCTCAGGTGAACAATCTGAAATTAACCTTATGGGTGATAGGGTTTTGATCCCCTGCAGACACCTATACTCAGAGGACGTATTCAGTGTTCTGCAGGAGGCCAGAAAACCTACTACCAGGAAAAACTATGTATTCAAATGGAACAGATTCTCCCACTGGTGTTAACGAAAAAAACGTGACACTCTGACTGCCTGTATACCTATGGTCCTGTCCTATTTGTGTAAGCTACTTCACTCAGGACTAACATACTTATCAATCAAAGTGCATTTATCTGCCATCTCTGCCTGTCTGCATATCTCCCCACCTCTGGCTTCCAGACTGGAGGTCAAACATTTTCTCAAAGGGTTTCTCCACATCAGGCCTAATAGGAAACCTATAACTCCCCTGTGGGGCCTGAACTTCATACTAGAAAAACTTACATTGCCACCCTTTGAACCCTGAAGTTATGCACATTAAAAACAGTGCTACTAGTGGCCCTTACATCCTCCAGGAGAGTTTCGGAGATGCAAGCTGTCATGGTTACCTCCCCCTTGCCTGTTTTCCACAAGGACAGAGTTGCTCTCAGGACCAACCCTTCCTTCATGCCTAAGGTGGTTAATGAACTTTCACTATATCAGACCATTAATCTACTGGTTTTCTACCCTCAACCACAAAATTCCTCAGAAAGGACTTTCCATTCCTTGGATGTCCACAGACAACTGAGGTATTGCCTAGACAAAACAAAACCTATCAGAAAATCAGATCAACTTTTCATCTCCTTCCACTCAAGAGCTCTAGGGAAGGTGGTCTCCAAGCAAGCCAGCTCTTCATGGATTTCAAAATCCATTACCTTATGCTACTCGTACCATGGTAAATCCCTGCATGGTCAAGTCAAACCTCACTCCACCACGGCAGCTGCTTTCTCAGATGCCTTTTTCAAAGGAATTGACTACGCTTCCATCCTGGAAGCTGCCATTTGGACTTTGGTCCACACATTTACCAAACATTACAAACTGGACCTAGTCACTAGAGCTAGGGCAGAGTTTGCCAGGTCCATCCTCCAAGGACTCATTGACCAGAGAACTCAGTTCTGCACCCAGAACCATGCCTAAAAGCTCTGGTACTCTCCCTGCTGTTATGATTACTGCAACATGTGAATAGAAGGACATAGAATAATTGTGTAAGAACTTACCATAACCTTAGATGTCCTCCTCTTTCATGCTGCAGTATTCAGGTCCCCCCACCTACCCCTCTACCTTACCAAATTACATACCATGCTGACGTGTGGGGACATAACCCTTCTATCCCCCAGTTCTCCACTAAACAGAAACTTCCTGCTACCCTCACTCTAGCCTACAGTAATTCTAAGGGCTCCCTTGGGACCCTTCTACCCACAGGAGTACTACTATATGCGGCAGTTCATTCTGAGGAGGGTGCATGCAGATGTCACCTTTATACCCTACGTCTGTTTATGGCCCTGACAAGGGACATCACACGTCGCCTCCTGAAGCAAAGACTTTGGTATACTGGCCGGAAGGCAGCAACTCCCTACTGTTATGAATACTGCAACATGGAAGAGAAGGACATCTAAGGTTATGGTAAGTGCTTACACAACTATTCTTTTTTTTTCTTTATCTACTTAAACTTATATTAAATTAGTTTTGAGTGTGGGGTAAGAGTTTAAAGTGCTTTTCACTGTGCTTTGTTGTTTGAAAAAATACTTTTTAATAATAATAATCTATTTCGCTGACTATTGCTTTTGGTCTTACCCGAGCTTCAGACTTCAAGTTTGGTTTCACTGTGGAATGTTTCCATTCCCTCAGTTCTTCCTTCTTTTAGCCACAAAAAGAACATTTTCAGACACACTTTGCCCTTTAGCAGGCAACACAATTTGCCTCAGCTGCAGGTGAGTGACTCTGCTGTGTCCATGTGTGGTTCCTTAAACCATTCATCTTTTACTTTGGCACCATCTATTGTAATCCCAACAGCCATAATGAACTATGGGTTATATTTGTCATTTTGCAGTTGTTGGAGTGCCCTTGGAGGACAAGGGGAGACGCATTCTTGTCAGTCTCAGAGGAAGAAGGAGGGAATACCTATCTCCCTAGCTCAAATGAGCTGCCTTTTTCCAGAGGTGCTTTGAGTGTCAAGAGTCAATCTGCATCTAAAGAAATTCCCATCAAAAAGAAGCATAAAGTTAAACATTTATCTTCCACTCTTTCTGTTACTTTAGACAAAAGTGATTTATTGAGATTAGCTCAGGGCTTAATTCAGACTCTTGACCCTTCTGTTTCTAGTGGTAGTAGTAAGAGAAAATTGAATTCTTTATTTCCTGAAGATTCCCAGTATATCTAACAGGAACATTATTTTGATGGGATGACAGCTTTTTTCACTCGACTGATACTGATTCTGATTCTGAGGGGCATGTTTCTTCTGATAGTCCCTTAGAAGAATTTTCTTTTTCTGAAACCATATTCAGAGCAAACTCATTGTTTCAGTGGGAACATGATATTCCACTGTCCTTGAAAAAAGTATGATTTATTGCACCTGAAATTTCCTGAACTCACTCCTGTTCCTCCTGTTCTTCCAGAATTAAGAGGACATATTTATCACTGCCTGTAACTTGCCTGACAGCCAGTCTACTGCCCCTAAGGAAACAGATTGTATAATGTTACTTAATTATACCCATTTTTATTTTTTACTCCCAGATTTGGCTCTATAGAGATTTCTTTGATTTACCTGCTGCTGCATCCAAACATATGGTAAGTGCTAATCGCTTACCCCTCTGACAAGGATGGTGAAAACCTTTAATAGACTTAGGAGAAAAGTGTATAATTCTGTCACACTTATTTTTAGAATTATTAATTACCATGCCTGTATGTTAAAGTTTCTGCTTGCATCATTTAAGAATGTAAGGAATATTATAACCTTCTTTTGTTCTTCTGAGGAAACGCCTTCTGCGAATGATCTTATTGCTTTTTTTGTCTCAAGTAATTAAACACTATGAGGTGTACTAGTGATTCAGCTGTTTGCCTGTTCCACAGCAGCTGCTACTAGAACTGTTGATTAGAATAGGTTGGTTGCATAAACAAAATCTACCTGATGATGATAGAGCTGAAATTTTGAACTATCCTTTAAAAAAGAGGTTGTTTTTAAACCATCTGTTGCTGAGGTCTTGACAAAAGGTGTGATGGAAGAGGGATGCTGATTTTTGTGGTTACTCAGATTTTTCAGCCTTCCTAGTCCAAGTTTGCTAAACATTTTATACCTACCTCTACACCCTTTTATAAAAAGCAAACTAAACGGACACAGCAAGCTTTTGGCAAGCATACATTCAGAAACATGGTAAGGGGCCTTTAAAAAGAAAGGAGGTGCCCCCCAGAAGCAAGGACAGTCCAACATGTCTGAATGATTATCAGCAGGGTGCCCTTTCTTCCCACCCTGGCAAGCCTTTAAATCTTCCCCAAAATCTCTTGTCTGGCAACAGATAGTTTCAGACAAATAGGTTCTGAGAGTGATATAGATGCCAGTAGGAATTCCTC
The DNA here is from genome assembly GCF_019279795.1 of Protopterus annectens. NCBI lineage: Eukaryota > Metazoa > Chordata > Ceratodontiformes > Protopteridae > Protopterus > Protopterus annectens. Next base: position 1,291,258 of record NC_056735.1, on the reverse strand, counting down.
CCTCCTTTTCAAGGGATTCCTTCTTGTCCACCAGATCAAACTTTCTTTTTTACCCTCCTGTCATTCAGCATCTAATAACTAAGGGGGTGATAGTTGTCATCCCTTTTTCCAGTAGGTAAATGTTTTTATTCAAAGATGTTTGTTACCAAAGAAAGCTTTTTGCAGACCAGTCTTAAACTTTTATTTTCTAGACCAGTCTGTGAAAGTCTTTGCGTTCTGCCATTAAGTTTCTTAGTCACTGTAGATTTAAAAGATGCTTACCATCACAGTCCTGTTACCTCAGATTTCAAACCTTTCTTAAGGTTTTTTAAGTTTGGACTACTCTCTCAGTTCTTTGGTCTGCGTTGCCCTGTGGATTATCCACTGTTTCAGGGGTATTCACAAAGTGTCTGGCCCCAGTGATATATTGCAGACTTCAAGGTAATCACATTTTCCCTATTTAGACAAATTGTTTATCTTTGTAGTCATTTTTTAGTGTCACTAAACAATTATTTATATTTGATGTTTTTGCCACATGCTCTACAGATAATGTTATCTATCTTCTTAACTGCATTAAATGTGATAATTTTTACATTGGCAAGACGAATCGAAAATTGAAAGAAAGAATAGGGTCCCATTTGTCTGAAATACAGATGGGTGCTGCTAACCATATTATTTCATGAGCAGAGTAATAAATTTAAGTTTAGAGTCCTTCAGAAGGTTTACACTAATCTTCAAGGGGGGGGGGGGGTGCTGGTTACTGAAACAGAAGTAGCTGAATACAAGTGGATAATTTACTTTAGGGCTGATAAACCGATAAACCACTGGAGCTGAATGTGCAGCATTAAACCTATTTTAAAACTTAAAGGGCTGTTTTATGATTTTATAGTATTTTGTATGACTTTTATAGTATTTTTCCTCTTACATCGGGCTGTGCATAGTAGTATTACTTTTATTTTAACTCTTTCAGTTGTCCTGTGATGTGTATACCATTTTTGATATGCTGTCTTTTGATATAAATTATTTGTGACTGAAGTGTTATGTATTATCAAACACTGAAAAAGAATTGTTGCAACTCAAAAGGTTTGCTGCCTTTTAACTTGTTTATTTCATTGTTGCTGTTTATCTTTCGCTATTAAATTATTTTAAGACGTTTGAGTTTCCTGCCTGTGTTTTGAAGATTGTTACAAGTGATTACAAACAACACCATGGTGATATGGTATATAAATAAATGGTGGAACCAGATCTTCTCCTGCTTGCACACTAGCCGTGGTAGCCTGGAATTTAGCATTTCAGGATAGTCGTACTCTCGAGGCATCTTACATTCTGTCAGAGCAGGCTTTTGTGATAGACAAGCTGAAGGACCAGGACAGACCCTCATGAATGAAAATTGTATCAGGGGTCTTCCTGTTATTGATCCAGCTATAGGGAACACATCAGGTAGAACTTATTCGCCTCCATTCACAACAAACTGCTCCAGGATTCCTTGCAAACAGGCTGGGAAAACAGATGCATTTTCATTTCTTTGGACAGGAATGTGTCTGCTTGTATTTCCACTGATACCTATAGGGTCATTCTGAAAATTCCGAAGGGCTCTGCAAAGGTCATCATGGGGACTCCGTGCTGGACTAGGCAACAGTTGATGTTCTTTGTGTTTCACTGTTGCAGTCATTACATTTGGGTAATCTGCTGGCAGGATGTTCATCGTGCATACAGCTGCAGTCATAACAGATGGGTTATCCTGCTGTCAGGCGGGTCCTCGGTCGGCCGAATTCCAAAGTCTAGGTCCAGTGTCGGTTGTCGTCGCTTCTTCCCTGACGTCAGTGCGACAGGGGTATAAAAGAGGCAGCCGACGCCATTTTCTCCAGTCTTTCTTGCAGCGCGGTGCCCGAAGCAGAAGCAGTTCGCAAGTGCCGGTCGGCCAGCTCCTGAGATTTACAAAAGTATTTCAGCCGAAGTCTTCTTGAAAGCTAAGTACCCCGTTGGGGAAACTTTTCTTGCCTCAGACCGATGTCAGACAAAGTTAATAATTGCATTTCATGTGGGAAGCAAATACCGCATAAGGATTTCCACTCTTTCTGTATACCTTGCTTAGGCCCAGACCACGACGTCTCGGCCTGCCGTTTTTGTGCTAGATTCAATAAGCACACTATTAAGCATCGGGCGGAGTTCGCCCTTCACTTTTTTGGCAAAAAATTTAATTATATTATGTCGTCAGATACTCCGACTCCAGTTTTGAGCAAAAAACGCAAAGATAAGGACTGACATACGTGGTCCGCACTACCTACTGAAACCACGTTAAGGCCTACTACCTGTTCTCCAGTACTCAGCGAGGCGCCTACGCAGCCCCTGAGTACTGATGACAATGCATTACCGGTGTCTTCAGTACCCGAGGTCGCAGGCTCCTCGGCCCCCATTCCTACTACAGATCCCGACGCCACTCCTGGCAGGGAAACTCAGAATTTAGACAGGCCTGCCATTTCTCAAGGGGTCTTCAGGCCTTCCTCCTTCTCCATTAAAGCCTTCACTAAATCTAAAGCAGCCATGAAAACCAAAAAACAGGTTCCTCAGACCCCCTCTCAAGGCACCATGCCTAAAAAATCAGATGCTTAAAATGGCTGAGGATTTGATTACTCTTATCAGGGGTTCTCAACCCCCCTCTGACAAAAGGCCCAGATTAGAGGAAGACTACCCTTCCTCAGATCAAGCTTCTATTACCTCAGAACTATCTGAGGACCAGGATTATGCCTATTCTCCATTCGAAGACTCTGATGCAGAGGAGTCTATTCCCTCGGTCTCCCCCCCGAGGACTTCTCTTTTGGGGAAACCCTGCATACATTGAGGGAACACTTTCACTGGGAAGGCCAAGATTACTCAAATCCCAAGAAAAGGTTCAGGGAATTTCTTCTGCTCCCCCAGCATAGGCCTCTGGCTATCCCTCCTGTTTTAGATATATTGGATGTGTACACAGAAGCCAGCCTTAATCCTGATTCTTTGCCTCCAGCTCCTGTTAAACCAGACAGGTATTACCAGGTTCCTGACTCTCACCAGTTCCTATATAAAAGCCATATTGCTGACCCAGAAACAATTTCACAGGGTCCCAAGGGAATTAAGGCCTCTACTGCTAAAAATCCATTACCTTCAGAGAGAGATTCCAGAGCTTTTAGAAAGGTGGGGGGAAAAAAGTGTACACCTCTGCCACTTTAACCATGAGTGAGGGCATTAAACTAAAGTATCAACAGTTTTTGATATCTCAGCTGAAAAGCAAGATGACACAACCAGAACTACCAGATTTAAAAGAGTTGCAGGATTTGTTGCATGGTGCAGAGCAAGTGGGTAAACATACCTTGCAGTGTGGTTTTGATGCTTTAGAGGCCTCATGTAGAGCTGCTGTTACGGGGTCTGTTATACGTAGGCATGCTTGGCTCAAAGAGCAAACCTTACCAGATCATGTCAAAGCTAAATTATTAGATGCACCTCTTCAAAAAGATGTATGGTTTAGTGTTAAAGCTGAGGAGGTGCTAAAGAAAATGGAGGAAAAAGCGAAATCAATGCAAACAGTGAAAGATTTCCTGCAGGTACAGCCTCCACGTTTCAGCAGAAACTGGCCTTCAAAAAATTGGTCCTTTCCAGCCACGGACAGACCTCAAAGGGGCAGATACAGGCGCCCAAGGGGCAGAGGGCAACCTCAAGGATCTTTCAGAGCCAGACAGTGGCAAGCACCAACCTCAAGAGGTGGAGAAGATAGATCACAGTTTTTTAGAAAACAGACACAATGACTTCCCCCTACACCTACCAAGCAAAGCTTTAATGGCAGCACCTTTGGGCGGAAAACTGACATTATTCTCAAAAAAAAAAAAAAATAAAAAATTGGCATATTGTTACAAAAGACAAATGGATTCTGGACATTATAGACAGAGGCTACAGGTTCCACTTTCGCACCCTTCCAAAAATGAGAGGCATGCCAAACCTGCCACAAAATCAAAGGGCAGAGGCACAAAAACAAGTTTCAGCTCTCATGGACATGAAAGCAATTCAAGAGGTATCTGCAAAAGAACAAGGTCAAGGGTTTTATTCCAGACTATTCCTGGTACCGAGGAAAGACAAAGATTGGAGACCTATCCATCCTAAACACATATCTACAGGTGCCAAAATTCAAGATGCTCACATTACAGCAGCTTCTTCCCATGCTGGGCAAGGAGTCTTGGCTGGTAACATTGGACCTCAAGGAGGCATACCTGCATGTCCCTATCAGACCAGATTGCAGAAGATACCTCCGATTTCTTGCAGCTTCAACCCATTACCAATTCTCTGCATTGCCCTTTGGCTTATCTACTGCGCCCAGAGTGTTTACGAAATGCCTGGCATCAGTAATCGCCTTCTGCAGACTACAAGGGATTCAAATCTACCCATATCTGGACGACTGCCTGATCCAAGTGGACAGCAAGGACTTACTACTGCAGCTCCTGGCGTTTGTAATAAAACTGTTGAACTCCGTGGGATACACAGTCAACAAAAAGAAATCAAAACTAATACCCTGTCAACAAATAATTTTCCTGGGTGCCAGCTTGGATACAACCACCCAGATGGCCTACCTCACGCCAGACAAGCAAGGGCAACTGTCTCAATACTTTAGAAAAATGGCAACTTACACCAGGCTAACTGCAAGGAAAATCCTGCAGGCTCTCTGGGATTCATGGCATCTTGCATCCTACTAATCCCATGTGCAAAGCTGCATATGAGGAAACTTCAATGGTACCTGAAAAACTTATGGTCTCAACACAGCCACAGCTTGGAAACAATTATCCCACTCATTCCATGCCTTCAAAAGGAATTTTTTGTGGTGGACTCAAGCTTGCTGAAGAAACACAGGTCTTCCTTTCTGTGTACCTCAAGCAACTCAAACCATCACAACAGACGCCTCAGACTACGCCTGGGGAGCACACATGACAGATCAGTGCGTTCAGGGAAAATGGACCAGACGAGAGAAGCACCTTCACATCAACCAAAAGGAGATGCTAGCCGTGCAAAAGGCTATTATGACCTTCAAAGACCTACTGCATCCAGGCCAGCTATTGATAAGGACAGACAACACCACAGTGATGTGGTACATAAACAGGGGGGGGAACTCATTCATACCCCCTGTGCAGGCAAGCCATGACCCTATGGAACACAGCACTGGAATTGCAAATTCAACTGTAGGCACAATTCCTGCCAGGGAAGGAAAACACACTGGCGGACAACCTAAGCAGAAATATGACAGATCCACACGAATGGAAGTTGCATCCTCAACTTTTCACAAAGATAACTCAGGCATGGGGACAGCCAGACATAGATCTCTTTGCTACCCACAGAAATTGCCAGTTGAAAAAATTTTGTTCAAGGACCTATCATCCACAGGCCTGGAAAGTGGACGCACTTTCCTTCAATTGGGCAACATTGTCAGTCTATGCCTTCCTGTCTCTTCCTCTGCTGCCCAAAGTTCTATTAAAAGCCAGAGCAGAGAGGCCGAAAATGATTCTCATCGCTCCAGACTGGCCAAGACAACACTGGTATCCGCTCCTGAGGAGCCTGACACATTCCCCACCATGGATCCTACCTCAAGTCCCTCTTCTGTTGTCCCAGCACAACTACAAAACTCTAAATCTAGCTGCATGGAGAATTCCTTGATTTCCCAACAGTTTCTCCTCTCCAAGGAGGTGCAGGATGTCATCTTGGAGGCCAGAAGACCTTCTACTAGAAAGGCTTACTCTGCCAAATGGAAACGATTTTGTGCCTGGAATCAAGAAAAGGGACAGAATCCTTGGGTAATAAATATACCTCAAAGTTTACAGTACCTAGCTGAGATGTTAAACAATGGACTTTCCTTCTCCTCCATCAAGATCCACGCTTCAGCCATTTCTGCACAATACAACACAGATCCTCCATTATTCTCTCACCCTCTCTTAAGGCAGTTCCTCAGAGGGGCAAAGAATTTAAAACCCCCAAGGAAACCACCAGTCCCTGCTTGGGACCTCAACTATGTTTTGGAAAAGCTGACCCTTCCTCCCTTCGAGCCAGCTTCTTCAACAGAGTTACAGTACTTGTCATGGAAAACAGCCTTTCTTCTGGCTATCACCTCAGCACGCAGGGTTTCGGAGCTACAGGCCCTCATGGCTGTGCAACCATTCATCATTTTCCATCAGGACAGAGTTTCCTTACGAACCAGTCCTACCTTTATGCCAAAGGTAGTATCCAGTGTAGCTTTGAATCAGACTATCCACTTACCTACCTTTTATCCTAATCCACACAACAAAGGGGAAAGACTACTACATTCTTTGGACATTCACAGACAACTTCGTTACTACTTGGACAGAACAAAGCCATTCAGGAAATCTGAGCAACTCTTTGTGTCCTATGCTGTAGGTGCTCAGGGAAAGGCTATTTCCAAACAGACAATTTCAAAATGGATAGCCCACTGCATACGTTTTTGTTACTCATTCCATGGAAAAACTGTGCCTGCATGCATCAGATCCCACTCCACCAGAGCCACAGCTACCTCTGCAGCCTTCCTCAGGGGGGTCCCTACCAAGGACATTTTGGAAGCAGCCACCTGGAGTTCAGTGCACACTTTCTCCAAGCACTATCACCTCCCTCTATACTCAAAATCTAGAGCGGGCTTTGCCACAGTAGTCCTGCAGGGCATCCTAGCCCCTCCTAGTTCCACTTAGTGCCTACCACCCTTACTTAGCTTTGGGATTCTACCCATCTGTTATGACTGCAGCTGTATGCATGATGAACATAGTACAGTTTTATACCTACCATAAATGTACATGTTCGAGTGCTCATACAGCTGCAGTCCAGGTTTCCCTCCCTCCATCCCCTCTTAGGACAGGCCTTATGACAAACACTTTTCATATAACCTTTTTGGGGTATTCTTTTATGGTGTATTTGCTTGCAACTACTGTTTTTGATTTGTCAACATTGCATCTTTGCATAACATTATGTTTGCCTTCCTTCTGGGGGCACCTGACATCTGGGGCAAGAAAAACTGAAGAAAATGGCGTCGGCTGCCTCTTTTATACCCCTGTCGCACTGACGTCAGGGAAGAAGCGACGACAACCGACGCCGGACCTAGACTTTGGAATTCGGCCGTCCGAGGACCCGTCTGACGGCAGGATAACCCATCTGTTATGACTGCAGCTGTATGAGCACTCGAACATCTATATTTATGGTAGGTACAAAACTGTACTTTGCCCTCAGTCAGCCTGATTAACAAAGTCTTGGGTCCTGCGTCGGTTGCTGTCCCTTCTTCCATGACTTCAGGGGTATGAAACATGCATCCGACGCCATTACATCAGTCTTTCTTGCCGTGCGTGCCCGAAGCAGAAGCAGTTTGCAAGTGCCGGTCGGACGACTCCTGAAATTTTCATTTTCGAGTTTCAGAACCGAAGTCTTCAACTTAAAGCTAAGTACCTCGTTGGGTAAACGTTTTCTTGCTCCTTACTGATGTTAGTAAAAGTTAATAATTGCATTACTTGTGGAAAGCAAATACCTCACAAAGATTTTCATTCGTACTGTGTTCCTTGCCTCAGCCCTGACCACGACATATCTTGCTGTCGGTTTTGTGCTTTATTTAATCATTTTTGCCTCTTAATATTTCGGTTCTCAGTTTAATTATCCAAAAATGTCGTCGGTTAGCCATCCGACTACCGGGATTCTGAAAAAATGCAAAGATTAAGACAGAGACAGGCCGCCGAGGTCCAAAACTGCCGATGATGCTTCTCCTAAGCCAGTCGCCAGTTCACCGGTACTCATTGAGGCGCTTTCGCAGCCCCTGATACCCGCTAATTCTGATTCGCAGGCCTCTACTAAGACCCATTCGGAGTCCGGTATGCCACGAGAGGCTTCACCTATGGAACCAGCGGATGTCTCTACTTTGGATGAGTCCAGAGCCGCTGTGCAGGCACTGGCTTCTGAGTGTGTATTCAGGCCTACAGACTTGCATGTTAAATAGACTCCCACCTTCATTACTATGGCCTAAATCTCGATCTATGTCTAAAAAACCGACACCCAGGCCACATGTTCAGGCCCCTATGCCTAAAAAACAAATGATCAAAATGGCTGATCATCTAATTACTCTAATCAGGGGTAGTCAACTCCCCACCCCCCCTCTAAGAGGCCTAGCGCTGAGCTTGATTATGAATCTTCTGATCAGGTTTCTGTTTCTTCTGACTCTTCTAATGACCTGGATTTGTCCATACCTACTTATGAGGATTCTGATGCAGAGGATTCCATTCCCTCTGCTTCCCCTCCTGAGGATTTTTCTTTTGGGGAAACTTTACATACCTTAAAGGAGCATTTCCACTGGGAAAGTCAGGAATTTTCTGATTCAAAAAAGAGGCTTAGGGATTCCCTTCTACCTCAGCATAGGCCCTTGGCTATACCTCGTGTACTAGACATTGTTGATGATGTGTTTTCAGAATCTAGTATGGCCCCTGATTCCCTGCCTCCGGCTCCCAGTAAACCTGACAGATACTACAGGGTTCCTGAATCCCACAAGTTCCGTTTCAAAAATCCTGTTGCAGATCCGGAAACCATTTCTCAGGTGACCAAGAGCATTAAGGCTTCTACTGCTAAAAATCCTACCCCTTCTGATAGAGACTCCAGGGCGCTGGATAGATGGGGTAAGAAGGTTTATACTTCTGCAACCTTGGCAATTAGGACTTTAAACTGCCAATTTCATATGTTAAAATATCAACAGCATATTATTGGGCTGCTTAAACAGAAAATTATGTTGATTCCTGACTGTGTGGAAAATAAAGATTTACAGGATTTATTGCGTTCTGCTGAACAAGTTGGAAAACATACTTCACAGTGTGGTTTTGATTCTTTAGAGGCCTCCTGCAGGGCTGCAGTTACTGGGTCTGTGCTTAGAAGGCATGCTTGGCTTAAGGAGCAGTCTTTGCCTGATCATGTTAAAGCAAAATTGTTGGATGCTCCTTTAAATCAAGACCGTCTGTTTGGCAATAAGGCTGAAGAAGTTCTTAAAAAGAAGGAAGATAAAGCTAAATCTGTGCAAACTGTTAAACATTTCTTACAAGTGCAACCTCCAAGAGTTAGTAGGCACTGGCCTACTAAGAATTGGTCTTTTCCAGCTCCTTCCAGATCCACTCAAGCCAAACACAGACACACCAAAAGCACCAGGTTTCAGTTCCAGGGGACTCTCAGAACTAAACAATGGGGGGCCTCCACTTCCAAATCTGGAAACAAGACATCCCCCTATGGTAAACAGTCTCAATGACTTTTCTTTTAAAATTACCAAGCACTTACCTTTTAGCCGCCCCTTTGGGGGGGGGGGGGGATTGCTCTTCATGCAAAGAACTGGGAACTCATAACCCAGGACAAATGGGTTTTAAATATAGTGTCCCTGGGATACAGATTTCATTTCCACACGTTGCCAACACCAAACGGGTGGCCAGACCTGCCCCCAAATCAGTGGGCAGAGGCTCAAAAACAAGTACTTTCCCTCTTAAACATGGGGGTTATTCAACCAGTACCAGAAGAGGAAAAGGGACAAGGTTTCTATTCCAGGCTTTTTCTGGTACCCAGAAAAGACCAATCATGGCGTCCAATTCTGGACCTGTCTACTCTAAACACCTTTCTGGACATTCCAAAATTCAAGATGCTGACTCTTCACCAGTTACTTCCTATGCTAGGCAAAGATGCATGGTTGCCAACTCTAGATTTAAAAGAAGCATACCTGCAAATCCCAATCAGGGAATCTTGCAGAAGATACCTACGCTTCAAAGCAGGCTACTTGCATTATCAGTTCTCTGCACTGCTCTTTGGCTTGTCTACTGTGCCCAGGGTATTCACAAAGTGCCTGGCTCCAGTTATTGCATTTTGCAGGCAAAGAAATATTCAAATATATCCATACCTGGACGATTGTCTAATTCAGACAGAAAACCAGTGCATATTTCTAAATCATCTGGCATTTGTAAAAAGGGTTCTAACTTGTCTGGGGTACACCATAAATGAAAAGAAATCACCGCTGGTACCCTCTCAACAGATTACATTCCTGGGTGCAAGCTTGAATACAACTGCCCAGATGGCTTTCCTCACACAAGAGAAGCAAATTCATTTGGTAACTTACTTCAAACAAGTGGCCACAAAAGCCTTGCTATCTGCAAGACAAGTTCTGCAAGCTTTGGGGGTTCATGGCCTCCTGCATTCTTCTAATTCCATATGCAAGACTGCATATGAGGAAACTACAGTGGTACTTAAAAAGTCTATGGAGTCAACATTGTCACAGCCTGGAAACAATGATTCCCATCATACGTTGCCTATGCCTGGAATTCCTATGGTGGGCAGAGGCCTGCCACCAAAACAAGGGACTGCCATTCACACTACCCCCCTGCCACCCAAACCCTAACTACAGATGCATCAGACTATGCATGGGGGGGCTCACCTGGCAGGGAAGTTCATTCAGGGCAAATGGAACCCAAATCAAATGCACCTACATATCAATCAAAAAGAAATGTTAGCTGTACAGAATGCTCTGACAGCCTTCAAGGACTACATTCTTCCAGGACAACTAATGGTAAAGACAGACAACACCACGGTTATGTAGTACATAAGCAGGGGGGTACACATTCTTACCCCCTCTGCAGACTAGCCATGGCATTGTGGAACACAGCCTTGAGCTATGCCAGGAAAATTGAATACACTGGCAAGACGGACTAAGCAGAAATCTCATGGATCCACATGAGTGGAAACTGGAACCACGGATTTTCAACATGTTGACAAGCAAATGGGGGGAGTCCAGACATGGATCTATTTGCCACCCCCCAGAACTACCAGTTGGACAAGTTTTGCACAAGGACTCCCCACAAAGAAGCCTGGAATGTGGATGCTCTGTCCTTCAGCTGGAAAAACCTATCAGTCTTCGCCTTTCCCCCTTTGCCTCTTCTCTCCAAAGTTCTGCTAAAAGTCAAACAGGACAAACCAAGAATGATTTTGATTGCTCCAGACTGGCCATGCCAACACTGGTACCTACTCCTGCGCAGCGTGTCGCAAATATCTCCATGGCACCTGCCTCAGACCCCTTCCTTGCTGTCTCCGCAGGAGAACCAAATTCTGCACCCTCACTTTCCAACATTGAACCTTGCAGCCTGGCTAATCACTTAAATTCATCCTTATCATCCCTCAGCAAACCTGTGATGGATGTAATCTTGGAGGTGAGAAGGCCTAGTACTAGAGAATCTTATGCTGACAAATGGAAAAGATTCTGTGCCTGGAACCAATCTTTAAGGATGAGCACAGCAGCACCCAATTTACCTCAGATTTTGCAATACTTAACTGAGGTGCTTCACAAGGGCCTGTCTTTTTCCTCTATTAAAATACACACTTCAGCTATTTCAGCTCACTATAACACAGAACCACCTCTCTCATCCCCTGCTCAAGCAATATCTCAGAGGGGCAATGAACTTGAGACCACCCAGGAGAGCTCCTACCCCTGCCTGGGACCTTAACTTTGTTTTGGAGAAGCTCACTCTACCTCCTTTCGAGCCAGCTGCTACTGCAGACTTAAAATTTCTTTCTTGGAAAACAGCCTTCCTTTTCGCAATCACTTCAGCTAGAAGGATATCTGAATTACAGACCCTTATGGCAGTGGAGCTTTTCATCATCTTTCATGCGGGCAGGGTATCTCTGAGGACCAATCCATCCTTCATGCCCAAGGTGGTTTCCAGTGTGGCTTTTGATCAGTCCATTCATTTGCCAACCTTCTTTCCCAATCCACAGAACAAAGGGGAATGGATTCTGCATTCCTTGGATGTGCACAGACAACTTAGATTCTACTTGGACAGGGCTAAATCTCGAAGAAAATCTGAACAATTGCTGGTAGCATTTGCTGCAGGGGCAGAGAGGGGAAGGCTATTTCAAAACAAACCATTTCTGAATGGATAAGCCATTGCATTCATTTCTGCTATAAGCACCACAGAAAATCTATCCCACAGGGGATCAGATCTCTCTCCACCAGGGCTGCATCTACTTTTGCAGCCTTTCTTAGAGGTGTTCCTACCAGGGATATTCAAGAAGCTGCTACCTGGAGTTCTGTACATACATTCACCAAGCATTATCATTTACCAATTTTCTCTAAATCCAGAGCTAGCTTTGCCACTGCTGTCTTGCAGGGCCTTATAGTTGGCCCTAATGCTGTATAAACTCCTCCTCCCAACCATAGCTTTGGGACTCTACCCAAATGTAATGACTGCAGCAGTGAAACACGAAGAACATAGTACAATCGTGTACACTTACCATAAATGTAGATGTTTCGAGTGTATTCACTGTTGCAGTCCTGATTACCCTCCCTCCAGCCCCCTAATTTTCTCTGGCTATACCTCTACTTTCTTTTACTATGCTTAAAAGCCTTTTTAGTGTATTTGCTTTTGGTTGGAGGTATATTTTTGTGTTTTTAATTTTAATTGCTCCCCATTAGGGGGGCACCTGACATCTGGGGCAAGAAAAACTGATGTAATGGCGTCGGACGCATGTTTTATACCCCTGACGTCATGGAAGAAGGGACAGCAACCGACGCACGACCCAAGACTTTGTTAATCAGGCCGACTGAGGGCAACCTGCCAGCAGATTACCCAAATGTAATGACTGCAACAGTGAATACACTCAAACATCTGCATTTATGGCAAGTGTACACGGCTGTCCTTTTTTCCTCCTTTTGGAAATACCGAAGGGCATTTACCACATGCTTTGTCACAGACTGAACCTACTCTCACATGACTGGTTGTTTGATACAGCCTACCTTGAAACATCATCAACTAAATGCCTGGATGATGAGTCGTAATACATTTTAGGCACCTATTTTCAGAGAATGTGCAGCAGGTATTAATGGAGGCAAAGAAACTTACTACTAGGATATCATATATTACTAAATGTAAAAACATTTGGTAATTGGTGTCAAAACAAGAACTAGGATCCTTTTAAGGCTATCATTTGTGAGAGTTTTTATCCTCTGGTCTTTCTTACTTCTCTGTCAAGGTTCATTTGTCAGCCATTTCAGCATGTCTGCCCATGGATCTTCCCCTTTCATTGTATTCAATGTTAAAATGTTTTTGAAAGGGTTGTTGCATACCCGGCTACCTGAAAAACAGGTGGCTCTTCCTTGGGATCTCAGCTTTGTTTTAGATAAGTTCATTCTTACTCCATTTGAACCAGCCCATCAGGTTGATATGAGGTTCTTTACATGGAAGACAATTTTGCTGATTGCTCTGACTTTCACCTTTGTCTTGTGGTGCAAGCTGTCATGGTGGGCCTTTCTTATCTCATTTTCCACAAAGATAGGTTTTCTTTGAGAACTAATCCCTCCTTTATGCCTAGCTTGGTATCCAAGTTTGTTTTGAGCCAAGCTGTGCATTTCCCTGTCTTCTTTTCAAAACATAAAAGTGAGAGAGAAAGGATTCTTTTTACTCTGAATGTCCACAGACAAATCAGACATTATCTTGACAGAAGTAAAACCTGCAGAAACTCTGATCAGTTATTTTTTTATGAGGTTAAAGAAGAAGGGAAATAAATATTAATGCTGACTCTCTCTTTTTGGTTGTCACATGCTTTTTACTTTTGCTATACCCACCAGAAGAAGGCAATTCAGGCAAGGTCAAGGGATGCTTTACCAGGGTCTTGGCTTCATCACTGGCTTTTTGGAAAGGTGTGAATTCTAGAAGTTTTCTAGAAACAGCTGTTTGTTCCTCTGAACAAACCCTTACAAAGCACTGCAAACTACATTTCTTTTGCAGGTCTAATTCAGGCTATGCTAGGACCATTGCCCAGGGGCTCGTGTACTCTCACCCTTCCTCCTCCTAGTCCGTATAATCTGTGGTATTCTACTGATATAGCTCAGGCTACTGCAGTAGTTGTCAAATGATGAACATAGTACAGTTGTATAAGTAAACATACCATGGGAGTAGATGTACTAATGATGACTGCTGCAGTAGCTGCACTGTCCTGCCATCCCCTTTATTTTTGTATATTTTTTTGTTGTCAGGGTTAGGACTTAGGTTTTTATTTACCTTGTGTTGACCTTTTTCAGGGCTGTAGTATTCCTTGCTCAGTTGGCTTGAAAGATATGAAGGGCCTGGCTTCCAAACAGTTGATTTTCTTCAGCTCTGCTCGGGTTGCCAGTGGTTTAGGTATATGAAAGGTGCCCTTAAGCTCTGAAAGCTCTCTGGCTGTTATGTCCTCTGCAGGATACAACCCATATAGCTAAGGCTACTGCAGCAGTGATAATTTGAACAGCTACTGTTAAGGGAAGTTTATTTACACAAATATACTTTCTTTTACATAGGCAATGTAGCAGTCCTGCATACTGGAAGAGTGTGGTTTAATGACAGTACTTATTCTAGTTCTAATTGCTGTAAGGAGTCTTACCTTGCTTTTTTTGGTTCCTTCTTTAGGAGACCAGATGACTGGACTTTGTCTGCTGGAGGAAGTGGAACAATTTATGGTTGGGGTCATAACCACAGAGGTCAGTTAGGTGGAATTGAAGGAGCAAAAGTCAAAGTGCCTACTCCATGTGAGGCATTAGCAGCACTGAGACCAGTTCAATTGATTGGTGGAGAACAAACCCTTTTTGCAATTACAGCTGATGGAAAGGTATGTAAAAACATGAATTTGCTTAAACTTTGTGATTTGGAGTTTGCAAAAGTTACTTAGCAACCCAGTACTTTTGAACTTGTATTGTAATATTGAGCAGTGCTGAATCAAATTTTACAGTAAAGTTCCATTGCTTCTAAGTTAAATTTCAAGAAGCAAGCATATTTACTTACTCGGGTGCACGTAATTCAGGTGCCATAGTTACCAGCAGGTTATCATCACATGAGTAGTAAGAACATGTCCCTATGTAGTTTCATATACACAGAAGTAAAATTTCACAAGAATGCGTAACTTGCTCTTTCTGCAGAAATAAATGAGCCTTTTTTAAAGCCAAGAAAGTCTCAATTTACCTATATTTTTGTCTTCAGCTTATTACAGCTGTTGCAGTAAAATGTCTGCATCAGAAAGTAAAATCTATTATTTAACCTGTCTTTACAAGTTTATATAGTACAAGGTTAACTGCCTTGTGGACCATTTTAATTCTAGCTAATTACTTTAAGTGAGAATCAAACCCTGCACCTTGTGTCTGTGATGTAGTAAACACAAAAGAGAGACACGCACATGCACACACACCAGTTGACCACAGTGAGAGTAGAATCCCTACATATTTACAGAGCACAGTAGTTGACACAAGCACCACAGCACAAACCTTTTGCTCCAACCTGTAGTTGAGCAATGGGATGCTTACATTGTTTATTTGGTTCATCGATGAATAAAACATTAAAGAAAGAAAGATGCCCAGGTGCCAGATATCTGCTGAAAGATAGTAGTATCATACCTGTCCTAAAAAGTGGTGCCTATTTAATGGGTAAAAATTGTGTGCCATTAAGTATATTGAGCCCAGCTAATATTCTAAACATTACCAAGCAACTTATAAATAAAACCTTTTTTTGTATTTGCCTAACTTCTCTGCAGCTATAAAGTACGGTGCAAAATGTCACTCAAAGAAATACAGTTCTTGTAGTACATTTCTTTTTCCTGAACATTTAACGCACTTGCATTATTTATTTTCAAATTTTTAGGTAGTGAATTATTTGATTTTTGTTGTAGGCTGCCTGAGTTACCTATTAATGTACACATGAATGCTCATGAATCTGAGATTGTGATGTTTGTGCATTCATTGTTTCATGATTTTTTGCCGAAAACAAGCAAATTAAATTCTTAAAGCCCTTTGTTCCATATGACTATTCTTTCACATGCATCTTCTATTTTAAGTCAGTAGATTACCGATTAACATTATTGCATATCTAGCATTCCAAGGTGGCTGATGACTGAGTAGTAGGTTGATTAGAGCTCTAGAACACTTTCTTGGCTTTTTAAATAATTAAAGCTTAGATAAAATACAGTTACTTGGCTAGGGGCAGGTTCAACATTCACCTAGTTCATCACTTTGCTGAAACTCTTGACACTCCTTCAGTGGATCTGAGTTTAGCATTCTCCTGTTCAGTTGTTTTGCTAAATTCAGAACCTTTGAGTTTGCCTTGATTTGTTGTTCCACTTGCAGGTAATGTGTGTGTGTGTGTGTTTTTATATATATATATAGGCATGTACTGTTAGTTGTACATCAGTGTATACTGTTGATGTCCAACTAAGGAAACTCCTGTTGATATCGTGGTACAGTGGGGATAAGGGAATATTCCCTTTTCCCCACTGTAGTGCGATCTCGGAGTGAGAATATGAAATTGGGGGGTGTGGGGGGCAGGGTGGCTTGCCCCCCTGCATATTAGTGGGGGTTTTTTTATAATGTTTAGTTTTCTTTTAATGTTTCCACAGAAGTGCATTTTCGACAAATATATGTATAGACACACACGTACACACACTCGAGCATAGCTAAGGTCGGGGTGAAGGGCGCAACTGCAGTAAGTGCAATGTGGTGAGGGTTATATTTGGCAGATGCCATTTTGCCAGTAGTTCAGTATTGGCATTTATTTCCAGTGGTGCTTCTGCAGCCGGAGCTGAAGAACTTGCTTCAGTGATTAACCTGTGGTGCAAGTTGTAAGCTGCTTGCTACAAATATAGCAAGCAGTTTGCTATAGACTTTTTTCTCTTCAGCTTATAGCAGAGGGGTGTCAGATCAGGAAGTGGCACTGGTTGCCAAATGAGTCACCTTCAGTGCTGTGCATACATTGGTACCACTCCAAGTTTGCATGATATTTTCCAAACTGCTTCACTTTTATTTTTCGATTGATGAATTATTTTTGCACCCAGTTAAGTTAAACAACACTGCAGATGACTTGCTGTATTTTTCTCACATCTCTAAAGTTTGGTATTCCATTCATAGGATTATAGGAGGTTACTAGGCTAATGGCCCTGGGGCCCTTACAAGCCTAGCCAAGAGTTTATCCCCAAAAAGAAACCTCAGTCAGCACCTGTTGCCCCTGTCAGTGATGGACACAGGAGGAACCCCTGAGACAAATTTGTGGATGTTCTTTGTGTTTCACTGTTGCAGTCATTACATTTGGGTAATCTGCTGGCAGGTTGCCCTCAGTCGGCCTGATTAACAAAGTCTTGGGTCCTGCGTCGGTTGCGGTCTCTTCTTCCATGATGTCAGGAGTATAAAGCATGCAGCCAATGCCATTACATCAGTCTTTCTTGCCGCGCGGTGCCCAAAGCAGAAGCAGTTCGCAAGTGCTGGTCGGCCGACTCCTGAAATTTTCATTTTAGAGTTTCAGAACTGAAGTCTTCAACTAAAAGCTAAGTACCCCGTTGGGGAAACGTTTTCTTGCTCCTTACCAATGTCAGTAAAAGTTAATAATTGCATTACTTGTGGGAAGCAAATACCTCATAAGGATTTTCATTTGTACTGTATTCCTTGCCTAGGCCCTGACCACAACGTGCCTTGCTGTTGGTTTTGTGCTAAATTTAATCAACGCACGATTAAACGTCGGTATATTTTTGCTTCTAAATATTTTGGCGCTAGATTAAACTATCCAGAAATGTCGTTGGTTAGCAATCTGACTACCGGAATACCTAAAAAACGCAAAGAAAAAGAAACAGACAGACCGTCGAGGTCCAAAACCGACGACGATGCTTCTCCTAAGCCAGTCGTCGGTTCGCCGGTACTCAGTGAGGTGCTTTCGCAACCCCTGATACCTGCTACTTCTGTTTCACAGGCCTCTACTGAGACCCATTTGGAGTCCGGTATTCCACGAGATGCCTGGGCCACATGTGCAGGCCCCTATGCCTAAAAAACAAATGACCAAAATGACTGAAGATGTAATTACTCTGATCAGGGGTAGCCAACCCCCTCCTTCTAAGAGGCCTAGGCAATACATTGATTATGAATCTTCTGAACAGGATTCTATTTCTTCTGACTCTTCTAATGAACAGGATTTGTCTATTCCTACTTATGAAGACTCTGATGCAGAGGATTCCATTCCTTCTGCCTCTCCCCCTGAGGATTTTTTTTTTGGGGAAAATTTACATGCCTTAATGGAACATTTCCACTGGGAAAGTCAGGATTTCTCTGAATCTAAAAAGAGACTTGGGGATTTTCTTCTACTTCCTCAGCATAGGCTTTTGGCTATACCTCCTTTTCTAGACATTGTTTATGTACTTTCAGAATCTGGTATGACTCCTGATTCTCTCTGCCTCTAGCTCCTTGTAAGCCAGACAGATACTACAGGGTTCATGACTCCCACAAATTCCTTTTCAAAAACCCTATTGCTGATCCTGAAACCATTTCTCAAGGTCCCAAGGGCATTAAGGCCTCTACTGCAAAAAATCCTACCCTTTCTGAGAGAGACTCCAGGGCGCTGGATATATGGGGTAAGAAGGTTTACACGTCTGCAGCCTTGGCAATCAGGGCTTTAAAATGTCAATTTCATATGCTTAAATATCAACAGCATATCATGGGACTACTTAAACAGAAAATTGTTAATCTCTGACTGTGTGGAAAATAAAGAATTGCAGGATTTATTGCATTCAGCTGAACAAGTTGGAAAACATACTTTGCAATGTGGTTTTGATTCCTTGGAGGCCTCTTGCAGGGCTGCTGTAACTGGATCTGTGCTAAGACGGCATGCTTGGCTCAAAGAGCAAACTCTGCTTGACCATGTTAAAGAAATATTGTTGGATGCTCCTTTACAACAGGACCATCTCTTTGGTAGTAGTGTTAAAAAAAGATAGGAGATAAAGCTAAATCTATGCAAACTGTGAAAGATCTCATACAAGTGCAACCTCCAAGATTTGGTAGGCACTGGCCTACTAAGAACTGGTCCTTTCCAGTCCCCTCGAGAACCTCTCAAGTCAAATCAAGGCATTCCAAAGGCTCCAGGTTTCGGTCACAAGGAACTTTTAGAACAAAACAATGGGGTGCCTCCACCTCCAAATCTGGAAGCAACAAGGCACCTCCCTATGGTAAACAGTCTCAATGACTTCCCTCTACAATCACCAAGCACTTACCTCTTAGCTGCCCCTTTGGGGGGAAAATTAGCACTTCATGCATGAAACTGGCAACTTATTACCCAGGACAAATGGGTTTTAAATATAGTATCCCAGGGATACAGATTTCACTTCCACACGTTGCCTTTCCCAAATGGATGGCCAGATCTGCCCCCCCCAAATCATTGGGCAGAGGCCCAGAAACAAGTTCTGTCCCTCATGAACATGGGGGCTATTCAACCAGTACCAGAAGAGGAAAAGGGACAAGGTTTCTATTCCAGACTTTTCCTGGTACCCAGAAAAGGCAAATCATGGTGTCCAATTCTGGACTTATCCACTCTAAACACATTTCTGGACATTCCAAAATTCAAGATGCTGACTCTTCAACAGTTGCTACCTATGCTAGGCAAAGATGCCTGGTTGGTAACTCTAGACTTAAAAGAGGCTTACCTGCATATCCCAATCAGGGAATCTTGCATATGATACCTCCGCTTCAAAGCAAGCTACTTGCATTACCAGTTCTCTGCACTGCCCTTTGGTTTATCTACTGTGCCCAGGGTCTTCACAAAGTGCCTGGCACCAGTAATTGCATTTTACAGTCAAAGAAATATTCAACTATATCCATACCTGGATGATTGTCTAATTCAGGCAGAAAACAAGGACATGCTTCTAAAGCATCTGGCGTTTGTAAAAAGGGTTCTAACTTGTTTAGGGTACACCATAAACGAAAAAAATCACAACTGGTACCCTCTTAAAAAATTACATTCCTGGGTGCAAGCTTGAATACAACTGCCAGAATTCATTTGATGACTTTAATTACTTCAAACTGATGGCAACAAAAACCCAGCTATCTGCAAGACAAATTCTGCAGGCCCTGAGGTTCATGGCCTCCTGCATTCTTCTACTTCCATATGTAAGACTGCATAAGAGGAAACTTCAGTGGTACTTAAAATGTTTATGGAGTCAACATTGTCACAGCCTGGAAACAATGATTCCTGTTATACCTTGCCTGCAACTAGAGTTCCTATGGTGGGCCGAGGCCTGCCATCAAAACAAGGGACTGCCATTCACTTCACCCCCTGCCGCCCAAACCCCAACAACAGACGCATCTGACTATGCCTGGTGGGCTCATCTGGCAGGGAAGTGCATTCAGGGCAAATGGAGCCCAAATCAAATGCACCTACATATCAATCAGAAAGAGATGCTAGCTGTACAGAATGCTCTGACAGCCTTCAAGGACTACCTTCAGACTAGCCATGGCATTGTGGAACACAGCCTTGACCTACCAAATACAACTGCAAGCTCATTTCCTGCCAGGAAAGCTAAATACTCTGGCAGACGAACTAAGCAGAAATCTTATGGACCCACACGAATGGAAACTGGAACCACAAGTTTTCAACATGTTGACACGCAAATGGGGGAACTCAGACATAGATCTTTTTGCCTCACCCCAGAACTATCAGTTGGACATTCTGCACAAGAATTCATCACAAAACAGCTTGGAAAGTGGATGCTCTATCATTCATCTGGAAAAACCTATCAGTCTATGCCTTTCCCCCTCTGCCTCTACTCTCCAAAGTTCTACTAAAAGTCAAACAGGACAAACTAAAAATGATTGATTGCTCCAGACTGGCCTCGCCAACACTGGTACCCACTCTTGCGCAATGTGTCACACCTTCCTTCGTGGCACCTGCCTCAGACACCTTACCTTCTGTCTCAGCAGAACTACCAAATTCTGCACACTCAGCTCCAAACTTTGAATCTTGCAGCTTGGCTAATCAACTAATTTCACCCTTGGCATCCCTCAGCAAACCAGTGATGGATGTCATTTTGGAGGCTAGAAGGCCTAGTTCTAGAAAATCTTATGCTGACAAATGGAAAAGATTCTGTGCCTGGAACCAATCACAAGGAATAAGCACAGCAATGCCCAATATTCCTCAGATTCTGCAATACTTAACTGAGATGCTTCACAAGGGCCTATCTTTTTCTTCCATAAAAATCTATGCCTCTGCCATTTCAGCTCATTACAACACAGAACGTCCCCTCTTCTCTCATCCTCTGCTAAAGCAGTATCTCAGAGGGGCCAAAAATTTAAGACCTCCCAGGAGAGCACCAACTGTAGCATGGGACCTCAATTTTGTTTTGGAAAAACTCACTCTCCCTCCTTTTGAGCCAGCTGCTACTACAGACCTAAAATTTCTCTCATGGAAAACAGCTTTCCTTTTAGCAGTCACTTCAGCTAGAAGGATTTCAGAATTACAGGCTCTTATGGCAGTGGAACCTTTCATTATTTTTCATCCGGACAGGGTGGCTCTCTGGACCATTCCATCTTTCATGCCTAAGGTGGTATCCAATGTGGCTCTTAATCAGACCATTCATCTGCCAACTTTCTTCCCCAATCCACAGAACAAGGGTGAGCGGATTCTGCATTCATTGGATGTACATAAACAACTTAGATTCTACTTAAACAGGACGAAATCTCTAAGAAATTCTGAGCAACTATTGGTGGCATTTTCTGCAGGGGCAGAGGGAAAAGCTATTTCAAAGCAGACTATTTCCAAATGGATAAGCCATTGCATTCATTTCTGCTATATGCACCATGGTAAACCTATCCCCAAGGGGATCGGGTCTCATTCCACCAGGGCTGCATCTATTCTGCAGCCTTTCTCAGAGGGGTTCTTACCAGAGACATTCTAGAAGCTGCTACCTGGAGCTCAGTTCATACATTCACCAAACATTACTGTTTACCTCTCTTCTCTAAATCCAGAGCTGGCTTTGCCACTGCTGTCCTGCAGGGCCTTATAGCTGCTCCTAATGCTGTATAAATCCATCCTCCCAACCATAGCTTTGGGATTCTATCCAAATGTAATGACTGCAACAGTGAAACACGAAGAACGTAGTACAGTTGTGTACACTTAACATAAATGTAGATGTTCGAGTGTATTCACTGTTGCAGTCCTGGTTACCCACCCTCCAGCCCCCTGTTTTTCTCTTACTATACCTCTCCTTTCTTTTACTATGATATTCAAAATTCCATTGAAACCAACACTTAAAGGCAGAAGAATGAGATACAAATGAGTCTATATTAGTATTATAACTCTAATAAATATTTTATAAGGGATATATTTTATACAATATTATTAGACATATATGTAGGTTTTAGAATATTGTTTATATAGATGCATAATATTTTTAGTACTTGTATATGTATAGTTATGTTTATATATGTTTATATTTGTCATGTATATATTTTATACTTGTATATTCATGCATTTTATTTGTTCTGCTTTAATTGTTTAATTATTTAATTGACAATTTATTGTATTAATTGATTTAGCTTTTGAGCTGTATATTCAGTCGCTTGAAAGATGAATTTGTGATGGTTTGAAAAAGCTACTCAGCGAAAGCGCTTGCCACTTATTCTGAATAAAAAGTTTTTATCATTAACTTTTTGGTCTTTGATGGTGGAACATTTTGGATATATATGAAGAGCTTTTATTGTCTGAATAGACTTATGTGCTGTGCTTTGCTCTGTGTTTCCGTTTTTTGAATTTTGATATCAGGTCTGAATAGACTTTGACTTTGCGTATATCCTGAATAGGATAGACTGTCTGCTTGGTTTGATCCTGAACAGAACTCATTATTTTTATGATATTTGCTCAATTAATATCTTAGTTTACACCTTGCTCAGTCACTTTAATTATATTCCATGCTTTCATGATACATATTTTGTACAACTTAAATAAATATAGTAGTTCACATTTTCTCTCCATCCCTTAGTTTACATAAATATGTGATCTTTTGGTCAAGATGGATTCAGAATTTTGAATTATTGTTATTATTATTGTTTTCATTACTACTACTACTGTTTGTAAATTTTTGCAATGTTTGGAGTATCCTTTCTACCTTTATTTATACATTATTTGGCTATAAGGCTAATGTAACGCTTAAAGTGTTGCCATATGGCAGTTTATTTTTGAACTCCACATTCTAGTCTCTGTTGTCACCCCCTAGTCCTGATTAGACAAGCCATATATTTCAATGTACATCAGTTCCCCTTTCAAGTAATGTAACTCTGTAAATATCTTGCTGTTACAGTAAGGTAAATCATACGTTCAAAGTTACATGATGCCAACAATCCCAAATTTAACAGCATCAAGGCCCCTTTCAAGTCTCGTATGACCTCAGATCCCCTCTTTAGGGAGCCATCTTAATTGTTGTAGAACTCAACCTTACATAGGCAGTCAAAATATCAAATCGCATCTTTCCTCTTCAAGCATGACTTTAGGTCAGATTCTAAAAAACTTGCTCTTAGTGTAAGTGACTTACTCAAGTTTAAGCCTGCCCCAATTCCAAAAGACTTGCCCAAGATGTAAGTGACTTTCTCATGTCTAATAGTCCTTCATTTCATTCTTCCCTCTTCCCTCACGCCACCATGTAGTAATCCATAGCATATCACCAGCCGCACCTGTGTGTAACCATTGAATTTCCAAAGTTTGGAGTCAAAGGGATGGAAAAACCATCCCACTGGTGTCAAGCTGAAAGGATATCTAATCTATGTGCATACCGCCTACGACGACTCCTTCAGAACAAGCCTGGTACTCAAAAATGCTGTCAGTCCTCAGGTTTATCCACATTCTGTTCCTAACTGAGCCATCACCCGTTCGTCTGTGTATTATTCCCTTAATGCTGACTGTCATTCCCTTTCATCAGGACTCATGTCAGTATCCACCTGTGGGTCAGTATTTGAAGGGACCAGTAACAACATCCTGTGCTGCTATATTTCCTCTGTCAGAGGTTAGTGGTACATTCAAGTCACCCATACTGTGTGCAACAGTGCATTGTCTAATACTACAACTCAGACCCTAAAGGATGGTTCAGTCCTGCGACACAAGAAACAAATCCAGAGTTTCCACTTCACTTCAGAATGGTTTGTCCTTTCTACCTTCCACTGTGCCTCAGTGATCTTGCTAAAAGTAATCATTAAAGACCTTTCATGTACAGTTTTACAGTAAAGAGGATGGGTGGATGTTTTTCGTGAAAATGGAACTGGTTTTAAAAAATAGGAGAGTGGCTGTAAGTCAATACAGGTGGTGACAGTTGAAATGGCAAAAGGGAGTTGATGAACTAGAAGAGGAGGAATTGGAATCATCCCAAAACTCTTAGGCCAGCACTAGGTTTACTCTACACTCTTGTTTTATACACCTGAAGTGATTTGGGACCCTGCACACCTGCAGCATGTAACTGTGTCTTCAGAATCCTGCTTGTGGCAGTACCCCCTCTTCCCAGACAGTATTCTTACGTCAGGGTGAAAAAGCGATTAGGAGAGCAGGCCTTCTAACATCCGGTGTAACTGACTGCTTGATGTCCAGGCCATATTATTTTGCAGCATTATGGGATGTAGCTCAAGAGGTTATCATAGGGTGTTTTGAAATGACATTCCTTTTAAAACATACCAGTGAAGCATTCATCATTACAGTGCACTGAGGATTAATCATGTATAAGACACTTTTCTTTACTTTTGAAGCAGGAAATGGTGTTGTGAGAAAGCTGCAGAGTGAAACTCGTCTACGTGGTGATCAGTTTGACAGAAATCCCTAGAGCAAAGAATCCAGACAGCTGGTTTGTTTGCTTTCCTGAAACAGTGCATGCTGCATAAAGTCATATAGTAGTAGGAGCAATGGGTCTTATAAAAAATTATTTAGTCATATTTAGATATGTTACCAATACGTGTAACTGTATGAATTTCAGGAGGAGTCTGTTCTAGGCACACTGCAGGTACTGTGAAGAGCACTTTTGACTAACATTGATGATTGATGCAGTAATTTCATGAGCTTTAATCACACTTTGACTTAGAAATGTGGTCCATTCCCATCATGGTATTAGAAACCCAAAAGACTTGTGGAAATTAAACCATTAGTGGTCATATAATTCATTTAACTTAGAGTTAGGCATTTTGTGTATCATACTTGTAGTTTAATTTCCTGTTTTTTTGATCCCTACTGGAGGTTTGTGCTTGGAAAGATTGCAGGACTGGGCATGTGAGATGCTCAAGGAGGGGTGGCTTCCATAAAGCCTGGGACAGGCACGTCCTTACAGGGCAGACCTCTTTCCTATGCAGCCTAAAGCAAAATAAAGTCAGCATGCTTCGGGAAAACCCTGAAGCAACATTCAGCAAATGTGATGCAGCCAACTCTGGGTAAAGTCCATGCCTCTTTCCCAAGGCACCAGTGGCAGCCCCATCTAGGGGATGGTAAATTAATACCAGTGGTTTAGAAGTTTTTTCAGTCTCTTTCCTCTTGTTAATGGTCAAGCTTGAAGTGCTCCAGGAAATTTAACTTTTACACAGTTTTTATTTATTTATTTCCCTCAAGACATGTCTGTTTGTATAAAGACGTAAATGTGTTTGCTTCTACATTTTCAAGTCATTTAGCATTGCATTCTGATACATTTAGCAACTAACAGCTGAACTCTTAACAGAGATGCATGTCAGAATACTGCAAGAGATATTTATGCTTTTATTGGATTGGATGTTCCATAGGCAGTAATAGTTTGAGACCTGTCTGATTATATCAGAAAAGTGACTTGATAGCATTATAAGCTATTACTTATACTAGTTGGAAAATGTGCATTTGATTTTCTCTTGCTCACACATCTAAGTAAGGTAAAGTACAAATATATTGCTCAAGTAGTGGGAGTTGCATGCCCAGTGGTGTGTGTGTGTGCCATAACCCTAACTTAGTATAAACTTGCATAACCTAATAGAATCATTCAGTGTGAAATTTTATTGTAAACCATGTTTTTTTTAAGAGTACATTATAATTATTTTGTAGTTGTTTTGGTTCTCTGAGGCAGCATTGTTGACTGGCTGCTGCTTGCCAGTGCTTCTCCTCATTGTCCAAGTATCCATCAATAGAAGAGGTAGAGAAGAGATTGAGACTGCTGCCTTAGGAATTCTTCTGTGCTTAATAATCCCCAAGGGGTTGGTGTTTAGTGTTGGGAGGCTCACCCATATGTCCATGGTTCTGTACGTGTCACAGGCACACCTGTGCACCCATGTTTTTTTTGCATATCCAACTGTACCATATTGTGGTTTCTACCAGAGATTGAAGTAACCCTGCTTTTTCATCCTGAAATAGACATGCTGGCATTCAGCTATTAAGATATACTTCCTTCAATGACCTTCTGGCTTTCCAGCTGGCTAATCAATCCTGGGATTCCTGTAGTGCAGACTGATGCTCTGCCTTTGTGCCAAAGGACTGTCCATATTCTGATCCTTTTTGACAGTCAAGAGAGATGTTCAGCAATAATGAAAAGCTTTTTTCTTTTACCATATTTAGTGGCAGTAACAGTTTCCGGTGATAATGGCGTACACTGGGCTTTGCATAACCACATCACTCGGTATTCTGGATTTGTCCAGTGTTATCCATTATTGCCGATAGCTTGCGGTCACCTCTATTTATTTTCCATGGAATGTCCTGGAGAAAATAGAAAAGCCATCTGGACTTCATCTGATGTAAAGTTATGGCTCAGCTCCTTAAATCTTTCACTACTTTTGGTAGACAAGTTACATCTGAAGATTACCACACCCAGTTCTTATTTTATTAAGAGTCTCCACTTAAACTTAGGCTTGAAGTATTTGTATAAAATTTAACAAGACTACTAAACTAAGGTGATTAAAGGCATTTTTTTCTTGGTTGACTGAGAAATAAACCAAAATAAAAGCCACCTTGGCCCAGTAAGCAAGTTAATAGGACTTAACTTGAAACAGCTTAAAGAAAACAGATGAAAAACCTCTAAAAGGTTTATAAAAGTTTATTTGAACGTTAAGCACTTTCGTCCCAATCCATTAACTGAGACTTCTTCAGAAACAACAAAACATAGAAGTTAAAGTCTTGTATAGAAAGTATTGAACCCAATTATCTAATTAACCGCAATTACATCTTAAAGAAACACTTCCTAAGTAAAACAAATTCCATTAAATAACCATGTTAAAATGTAAATTTACTGAACATTTCCTTAAAACTTCCTGTAACCATTCTTTATTTGTTACACTGATTAAGTTTGAAACACTTCAAATAAGAAAACAAATTATATGTTAACTCCAGAACTTCCTCAACCTAGTAAAAGTTCATTTCGCATCGCTTTTTTATAATGATGGGAAAATAAAAACACGTATGAAAAAAAATCTTATACTTAAGTTTCATCCATTTAGAAACCACTTTTATAAATTAAGGGCTTTCTTCCTTGAAATAGGAAGTATGGGAAGATTTTCGTTTATGCCTGGAGAAAAGGTATCACTGCAACTCTTTAATTTCTAACTCCAACTCCCACTATCTTCCCCTAGGATTATAGGGCGCCACATCCAAAATACCAAACTTGAATTTTGTGAACCTTTGGCATTCTAAAGTATGTTTGTAAAAGGAATTGTTACAGTTCCCCTTTTTAACTTAATTGTAAACGGTGTCCCTTGTAAGAATAAAAAATGGAATTGTAATACAAGTGGCACCATTTATATTGGAATTTGTGATAACTGTGGATTTTTTTATGTCGGAAAAACTGAGAGACAACTGAGAAAGAGGTTTTATGAAACATTTATGCCATCTCTAAAGTGAATGTTAACATTTCCCTGCCATTTGCACTGTACAGAGCTTCAGAGTATTTCCAAGACAGTTAACTCCAGTGTTTGTACATTTTAGAAAAGAAAAATCAGAATAGTCTTGTCATACTTGGATAAATGCAGTTTACTGGCCCATTCCCAAGAATGTTTAGTGCAGCAGTTCCTATAAACATTCTCTTTGATGCAGTCTTTAGATAGAGGATTGTAACATACAAAAATGTTCTAGCATCTTCAGTGACTTTTGTGGTAGCTGAGCTGTTGAATAAATTGGTTGGGGTGGTAGGACATAATATCCGCTGGAGACCTGACAAAAAAAGTAAGCAGTATTTAAAAGCTCTGCTCTTCCATGTCTTGCAGTCTCTTGGTTCCTTATAGAAGACCACACAGGAAAAGGCCTCAGTGGACTTTCAGAAATGTTTGGAGCAAGTCATCAGATTTACCTGTAACAGTTGATATCGGTTTCCAGTCAGTAAAGGGGAGTTTTTTTCTAGTGGATGGGCTTGGTAATTCTTTCCAAAAGGAAGCCTCTATAGGTTCTCTGGATTGTGTTTAGGAAGCCCACTTAACCAGTCTGTTGATGCACGATGAATGGTCTAAGCACATTAAAAGAGGTGAAAGTGGCATTCAGAGTTTTGACGACAGTTTCCATCTGGGTCGTCATCACACCAATATGGGCAAAAGGAATGTTTGTTAACCAGCGTAGGACACTGTTAAGACCAAGTGACACTGTCTGCTTATGTGACCTCGTTAAGGTCACACATTAAGTAAACGGACGCTGTAGGAATCGAGCCCAGTGCTGCTGCAATGCCGAATGTTGGTACATCAGTCATAGTCTGAAACTTCTGTCCCAAATTGCTCTGTAGTACATCTTTCAGTGTTATTCTAATCTTATTCCATCTGTATTTTAAGTACCAATACCAGTGAAATCTTACCTGTTGACAGAACAGTCCTCCTCTTGTATCGATCAATACCTTACTAAGTCTCCTCCTTAATCAGCCAAATCAATTAAGTATCATAAAATCCTCCCATTTTGTCTTCTCTTTACAGGTCTCAATGGGTTAACTGTTTGGTTATAATACACATATGTCTCATCTGCTGTCTGTATTAATATATATAATTTTTTATTTCTCCAAGTCTTTTGGGCTTCTAATACAATGACGGGAATGGACCCCATTCCTAAGTCGATTAAAGTTCATGAAATTAGTATTGTTTCAATCATTGAGGTTAGCCAAAAGTGCACTTTGCAGCACCCGCAATGTGCCCAGTAATGACTCTTCCTGCATTTCATATGGAGTTTCATGTATCGATAATGTGTCTATATATGATGGTAAATTCTTTCTTTTTTATAAGACTCATTGCTCCCACTACTATTGGAACTCTCTGAGTATCCTTCTTCCACACTGACCTTGTTTCTGCCTGCAAATCCTGGTATTTTATGACTTTGTGCTTTTCTGTACGTAAGACACTGTAGTCACTGGGTATAGCAATTTCATTGATCAGTGCTACTTTTGTCTTCTTTTCATGGCCTAATATATCTGGTTTTCTCGCATCTATTTTTTGAACTGTTTGAAATGGATGATCTCGTGATATAAACTTCATTTTCTGTAATGTTGTGTGGCTCGTTTCCAGTGTTTTTCAGCTACTTCAGTATTATAGTGTTTGCACAATCCACAATGCAACAATCTTGCCACATTATTATGCCTTTCAGTATGCAGTACTTCTGCCATTAGTATATCCCAACCAGCAAGAAGATGTGTGACTGTTTGCAGTTCTGTTTTACAAAACCTACATTTGTCTATTTCTCCCACATGTTCAATAGACTTTGCAAATCATAATCCACTATCTTGGGCAGCCAGTATTAACCTTTCGTCTTTTGGTTTGCATTCACCTCTCCTTAACCATTCCTGCATTCGATCCTAATCAACATGAGGTTGTTCCAAGAGTTTTATATACTTGCAACTATATTATTGTATCTTCTAAATTTCTTCACCGTCTCATCTAATCTCTCACCTTATATTCTTTCGTGTTTTTTTTTTTTTGGCATATTCAGTTGCTGCCTGATTTTTATCTACTTCTGGTTTGATTTCCATTCTAATCTCTCACCTTATATTCTTTCTTTTGTGTTTTTTTTTGGCATATTCAGTTGCTGCCTGATTTTTATCTACTTCTGGTTTGATTTCCATTCTAATCTCTCACCTTATATTCTTTCTTTTGTGTTTTTTTTTTGGCATATTCAGTTGCTGCCTGATTTTTATCTACTTCTGGTTTGATTTCCATTCTAATCTCTCACCTTATATTCTTTCTTTTGTGTTTTTTTTTGGCATATTCAGTTGCCGCCTGATTTTTATCTACTTCTGGTTTGATTTCCATTCTAATCTCTCACTTTATATTCTTTCTTTTGTGTTTTTTTTGGCATATTCAGTTGCTGCCTGATTTTTTTTGGCATATTCAGTTGCTGCCTGATTTTTATCTACTTCTGGTTTGATTTCCATTCTAATCTCTCACCTTATATTCTTTTGTTTGTGGGTTTTTTTTGGCATATTCAGTTGCTGCCTGATTTTTATCTACTTCTGGTTTGATTTCCATTCTAATCTCTCACCTTATATTCTTTCTTTTGTGTTTTTTTTTTTTGGCATATTCAGTTGCTGCCTGATTTTTATCTACATCTGGTTTGAGTTCCATTCTAATCTTTCACCTTATATTCTTTCGTGTTTTTTTTTTGGCATATTCAGTTGCTGCCTGATTTTTATCTACTTCTGGTTTGATTTCCATTCTCATTTGACGCCAATATTCTTCTACTAAACTAAGCAGGGAAGTCATTTTAGACTTGTTCTCATGTTTCAAAACTTTCATTATGTTTGGATCTTGTGAGGTCAGGAGTTATGTATGCAGTCCAACAACTGCTGATCTATGTGTGTAGTCAGTGTCGAGGAGGCCCATACTTCCTTCACAGTGGAGAATATATAATCTTGGTATGCACTGATTTTTATAAATCATTTGATGAGCATGAAGCATCCTTCTTGTTTTCCTGTCCACCACCTTTTGGGGCCAGTTAATCATTCCAAAACTGTAAGTTAGGACAGGAAGAGCAAATTGGTTTATAGTTTGGACTTTGTTCCTATATGTCAGCATTGTTTTCAGTATTAATTTAAGTCTTCTAAAATATTCCTTACTAAGTTTTATTCACATTTGTTTATGTTTGATTATTGATCCTTTATCAGTTCCCAGATATTTATACACTCTTGTCTTGCTCCAGTTATTTTATATCACATTCCTGTCTCAAACTGATGTTTTCTTGGTGCTGCACTTTCCTGCTTTAAAGGTTGCTTTTGCACATTTATCAAACCCAAATGACATTCTTATATCATCTGAAAAAGTCTGACCGCTTTCAGTTCCTCATCTGATGAACTGTACAGTTTTAAATCATCTGCAAAAAGATGAGAAGTCTTTACACTTTGTTTTCTGGGAGCCAAATTGTAGCCGTGACCTAATCTGTTAAGTAGACAACTTAATGGGTTAATGGCAAGACAAAAGGGCAGCAGTGACAGAGAGTCACCCTACAGTATCCCTCTTTCAATTTATCTCTGGAATAATAATTTGTCCTTTATCATGGCTTAAATGCAAAGTGTTTTGCCACTGTTTCATGGTCACTGTAATCGATCAGTGTAGGGTGTAACTTACACATTTTGAGCACTCTTTTATCTATGAATGTGGTATACTGTCAATTTTTTTTTATAGTCTATCCATACCATACTTAGATTCTTCCCCTTTTTGCAGTTCTCCATTATGACTTTAACAGCAAATGATCTTTTGTTCCATATGACTTTTTTATTAGCTTTTTGTTGTATTGCCATGATTTAGTTTTCTTCTAAATGACTATCAGCTGTATCGGCATCAGTTCCATTATATAGTTTATACGTCATCAGAAGGCAAGTTATTGGCCTTTAGTTTTTAGGATAGCTTGCAGGTTCGCTCTTAAGTAGGAACATTGTTTTTCTTATTATTATTCAGACTGTTGCCTGTTCGGGGTGCCCATGTAAATAGTTCTTGCTTATGGGTAATTCTTCATGTAAGGATGTTAATACTTTAAGCCAGAAGTTAGGTACTGCATGTGGGCCTGGGGTTTTCCAGTTAGGAGCTTTTCTTAACTTTGTTTCAATCTCTCTGGCAGTTATTTCATCCCATTTCATATCCTGTATGTTTGAACTTCTTATTCTTTCCTTTACTACTTCAAGCCATTTAGCATCTTTACGTTCCACAGCATCTTTATGGCTATGTCTCCAAAATATATGTGGTGGTGTTTCAATTCATTTTGCCATGTTTCCCAATTCTCTCTAAAACTTTTTTGGGTCATAAATTTCTTATTTTGTACTTTTCCTTTATATTTATCTGCATATAATCTGTGTTTTTCTGCCTGTGCTGATATTTTTGGTTTATTATTTGTGATAGTGCACGATAGATCCTGATCTGTTCTGGTACTGCGCATTGCGTTTATCACGCCGTCTTTCTGGGTGTTTTTGTTGATCTGTTCCCTCTTCTGTATTCTTCTAACAGTGACACTTCTTGTTTTAATTGCTTTATAGTTTTCTCTGTTCGATGCTTCCGTGATGGTATTCGATTTCTTCCCTTCCTTTCCCTTGCTACCCTGCGTTTTTGTGGTGAGACTTTATCTGTTATTAATTTAGCTGCACAGTAGTGTATTCTGTTTACTTTTGTTATATTGCATGAATCTCTGGACAGTCCTAATTACTGTGTTCATTTGTTTTATGAAACGTCTAACTTTTGGGGTTTTATTGACTTTCTGTAGTCTTTCTTTCATTGCTGTTAGTATGTCTGTCCAATTCTATTAAATCAAGCAACTCTTTTCTTAGATCATTTTCTTCTAAAGTGAGGGCACATTCTTTTGTTCTCCGTTTCTTGCGGGCATCCTATACAAAGTTCCAGAGCATCTTCCTGTGCCACATCCTCCTCAGTTTCATCCTGTGTCGTCCATTGTTCTTTCATATGAGAACTCACTGGCCTGTCACTCCACAACCTTGACTGTGTC
This sequence comes from Protopterus annectens, assembly GCF_019279795.1. Lineage (NCBI taxonomy): Eukaryota > Metazoa > Chordata > Ceratodontiformes > Protopteridae > Protopterus > Protopterus annectens. The sequence goes on along the minus strand of NC_056735.1, from coordinate 1,258,580 downwards.
AGAGTTGCCACAGTTTCCTGTTCCTTTCCTTACTGTACAACTCCAACTGAATGTGCTGGTTTCCTGTGGAAGGCTCTATAGTATTTGCATATGGCAACTGATCAGATGTTTCCCATTCCACTGGTTTCTCCTTAATCTGGGGATCCATTGCTCTGTCCTGCTGTGATGTTATCTGAGTTGGATTTTCTACACTAAATCCTTCACTTTGCAGATAATCCATAACTTCAATTTCTACTTCTTTAACCTCTTCATTACTAATCCTCTTTTCTACTTTTCCTCTTTGCTATCTTATTTTTTGTATTGTAAAATTTTCCATGTCCAGATGCTGTTACCTGTATTTCTTTCAAATATCTTTGGTGCTGCTCTTTTCGTATTGATTAGTTGTGCTTGCTTCTCTGCATAAATATTGTACCATATTAAACCTATTTTTCTTTCCCATGCGAGGTGCGATGATGCAGCGGTTAATGTTGTCACTTCTCAGCAGGAGGTTGTCTGGTTCGATTCTTGGCTGGGATACCTTCTCTGCACAGTCTGAATATCATCCCTGCATTCACTTGGATTTCCTCCAAGTACTCTGGTTTCCTCCCATATTCTAAAGACATGCATCTGGAGCATTTCTTCCAGGCCTCCAATGAAAATGGGCTCTGTCCTAGTCGGACTTTCCCAGTCAACAAATTTTAAAATAAAACAAACATCCAGATTTCTTCTTCAGATGTTTCCTGCTCCTCCTGTTTCTCCTTACTTTGGGGACTACTTGTTCCATCATGCTGTGCTGTAACCTGTGTTAGACTTTCTGCACTAAATCCTTCACTTCGCATGTATTCCATAACTTCATCTTCTGTTTTTTTTACTGCTACTTTACTACTCTTCTGTTCTGTGTTCCCTCTTTGTGATTTCCATGTCTTGATGCCTCTCTTTCTTATGTACACATTTCTTTTTTATACCTTTCAAATGACTCAAGATTTTGTTGTTTGTATTTTTGCACTTCTTCAGTTGCTTCTTTTTCTGAACGGCCCAAAGTTTCTTGGCCTATATAATGTTTTTCATAAATCTGTTGTATTAATAAACACCAATTTTTATTTTAAGTTTCTGATCGTTTTTCTTGTGGAAGTATTTTTCTTTCCTCTAATTTCTCTCTTAATCTTTTTGTATATCATCTATTTGGAAATTCTGGGCTTCTTGTATAATAGTAACAATACATAATGTTTTTCTCATCTTGGATAGTCCACTCTGTCGTCTTTATGGCCCTTTTTTGGCCTATCAGTTTTTGTGATTTTTGTGCACTGCTACTTACTTCTACAATGGGGAGGGGGCATCCTCACCCTGGGCCTGGCCAAGCCCCATTGTAAGAATGTTTTTTTGTCTTGAGGACTCTACACTGTCATTTTTTTCCAGTCCTGGCACCAGTGCATCTATCAGGATTGGACACCTTTTTATCCTGGGTCTTGTGCACCCAGCTGTCTTTTTTATTTTTAACCTACTTCTACCCATGATATATGCAATATAAAATCCCGTCTGTATATCAGTGTCGTCTTGGTGAGATTTTGTAAAAAAAACAGGGTGCACCTCGTGAGGGTACTCACCAGGCCTTGAGGATGAATTCAGTTCCAGTGATATTACTCTTCCTGGCTTGCTGTCTTATCTCCCAATTCAGACTCAGACTCTTAATATTTCAGTGTGATTGTATACACGAGCTCTAAAATGATGCTGAATGTTCTTTAATTCTGTGTGACGTTAGCATGCTGCAAATACTATACAGTGTACTTAACATTTGATCTCCTGTTAAATTATATATTCTTCAGTGTTCTGTAGTATATATTTATTGTTAGCCTATGCTAATTGACTGTGCAGATCTATGTAATATGCAGCTTTTCTCCCGAGGACCTCCTCTGAAAAGAGGCTTTGCTCAGTCAGACGTTCCCTCTAGTGAAAGATAAATACGTTTCAGAAATAGCTAACTGGCACTGAATAAGCAGTTAGATAGATAGCTCGGGCTTTCAAATGGAAGCTGAGTTGAAATATTTTTTCAGGAAGCCTTACAAGTGTGGACCATGCCCAAAGGGGACCTGTTTCCCACATAGTTTACTGCTTGGCTCTAAATCTTTTGGCCTCTGATTCCTCATAAGACTGGATGCTCAATGCCTTCTCATTCACAAAGTGTTAGACCTTACTTTATGTCTTCCCTTTATTCCCCTTAATTCAGAAACAAGACAGAGCCAACCTCATTCTTATCCCTCCTCCTTGTCCATGACAGCCACAATGTTTTTTTCTGTTCATGTTATCTGCTCTTCTGCCATGGCCCTCATATTTTCACAGATTTCCTTGCTTTCTCAGTATTAGGCCAGAGTATTGCACCCTGGTGTCAAAGCACTGGATCTTCCAGCATGGAGACTAGAGTTTTTAATTCATAACAATTATTTTGCCATCCGACTGTTAAATATTTTAAAAGAAACTGCCTTTGTGGCATGGAAGAATAAAGCTGTGAGAGTGACCCAGATGACCCAAGATAGATTAATGGATCAGGAAGCTGGAAGGGCCATGGAATGGTGGGTGGGAGACAAATGGCTTACACACTGACATGCTGTTGCCATAAGCAAATTTCAGGCCCATTTGATGGTTGTGCTTTTTCCCCCCCCAGCACACCACCCAGCTGCAGTGTAAGGCATAGCTTTGATGGTCCTTGTGTGCAGCTGATCCAGTGGTTCATTGCATTCTCTTACCCTGAGCTAGGAGACTGCCATCACAGTGGATCGACAATCTTCCCTCCCCCAGTATGGGCTCCACCACTGCCTGAATCACTAATGGATCCTGCCTGAGTTGTTTTGGTTGCATTGAGGTCTTTATCCCTATGTACCAATGAATTGGCAACATGCATAATGTATTTGAATGCACTGTCAGTCTCCAGAGAAACCATTTTTTGTGCATTTCCTCACTCACAGTTGATTCTTATTTCATAGTTGAAGTCTACATAGTAAAGTGTTAGAAAATAAGACAGTTGCATCAGTTCGGATGATATAGAGGGAATAAGGCTCACTACTGCTAAGTTGCCCCAACCGATTAATGGCTTAGTTGACTGATGGAGCTGATGGGGAGAATGGAAGTTCTCATCCTAGGGAAAGGAAATATGTTGGGTGGGTAGATTGCCCATCAAAGTCTATTTGGACACCAGGACACTCAGGATGTTCTCTAGACAGAGATATGCAGGATGTCTAAGGAGGTACGACTGCACTAGAGCTCAGGACAGACTCATCCTCAAAGAACACACCCTACATATTTGATTGCCTAGTCTATACTAGTAGTGTCAGTATGCTGGGGGAGTGCAGGACCTGAAGAAAACAAAACGGCAGAGAGCAAATGCAGTGACTTTTTACCTGGCCCTAGCCCACTCTTTTTCACCTGGTGCCTTGCACCTCTTCAGACCTAGACATGGGGATTGGGGATCCCCATGTGTATGAGCTTTAGTGGGGTCATACTAGAGTTCAGGTTTCCAAAAAGGGGAATGATTACAGTTGTGGCAGTCAGGAAGAAAAAGTAAATCAGATGTAGCAAGTAAAAACACTTTTTTTTAATTTAAAATGTTAAAAATATGAAGACTAAAATGTAAAACCAAAGCTCATCCTTTTGCTTAAAACTTTTTTGTGTGTCTGTTCCTTTTATGTGTGTGTTCAGCTGTATGCAACTGGATATGGTGCTGGAGGGCGGCTAGGAATTGGAGGAACAGAGTCTGTTGCTACACCGACATTACTGGAGTCTATTCAGCATGTATTTATCAAAAAAGTCGCAGTGAATTCTGGAGGAAAGCATTGTCTAGCTCTGTCCTCCGAAGGAGAAGTCTACTCATGGGGAGAGGCAGAAGATGGGAAGCTAGGACATGGAAACCGGAGGTGAGTGTTGATGGTAGCAAGAATATTAAAATGTTTGTATCCAACTTGTACTCAACATGGAGTTATTTTGTAAATATCTTAGTTTTACTTAAATTTAAAATAAATTCATTAGAAAGTGACTTAAGCATTAATTTACTCCAGGTGAATTGCATAGGATGAGCTAATTGACACTGATGATTTATAACTGATCAGGTTAGTATGTCATCTGCTTATCAAAAGATAATGTATCGGGAAGTAAAATGTCTGAGGAATTAATGGTAAAAAGTACAAGTGGACTTGCTACTAAATCCTTGTGGTGTACCCCTGACCAGCTGGTCGTGGTTGGAAGGTAAATATTTTATTTCGATTTTAGTATGGTTACATAGGTAAGTTTTGGTTGAAGGAGAAGATATCCATAGTACTGACATTTTAGGAGTAATTTGTAAGTGTATAACAGAATCAAGAGCTTTAGTCATATTACTAACTGTAGTAGTTGTTTTTGTGGTATCTGTATTTGAAAGGATTTTAACAGTGAGTGGTAAGGCATCATTTATGGTGATGTGGCATTTTTTTTAAATCATGTTGATCGATGGTCAGTAGGTTGCATTTACTGTGGATAATTTGATGTCTAAGATAGTGCTGTTCTCTGTTACCTTAGAAAGTGGCGATTAGGATAATAGGTCATACATGGATCTGTATTTGATTAATAATATAATGTAGCTATTTTCTCAAGGTTATTAACAGTGACAACAGTTAGGGCTAGAATAATATGTTGAAGAGGAGGTAAGATAAATGTATCACAGGCTTAAATAAGTTTGGAGTTTAACCATCACATCCAGGTAAACTTTTTTTATCAGCTGATTTATGTTTGTGTGAGTATAGTTCCTTAAGTAGGTGAAAATGAAACTCATATGAGGACTAAGGAAGACTGGTAAAGTTGTTTGGCAGCAGTAACGTCTGCATTAGCAGTGGTTCCCTTTAATGTGAAATTATGCAGGTGACTTTTACTTCTGTAGAGATTGTACATGTTGACTTAGCATATGTTATCAGATGGTTAATATTTCTTATGCTCTCATAAATACTGTCTTCAGCAGCTCTGGACAAAGCCAAATTTACCAGGAATGATTGTGCACCAACATGAATTTTCTGATCAGTAAGAAATATGAAACTGTAATGTCTGACACTCTTACTTCTGATGTACTTTGAGGAAGAATTCTAGAAAAGGACAAAAATGTTTGAGGGAGGGGGCAGAGACCAAAAAAGGGAGGTTTTTAAATGTTAATGTAATTCACTTAAAACGTTACTAAAAATACCCTTTCTGACCAATGAACTCTAATGTTTGGCATTACTGACTTACCAGAAAATCAAAAATTTTGTAAGGGACAGATATGAGACAAAGTCAAGGAACAGTATGCAAAGTCAGGACTAGCTGAGAAGTATGATAACATTATTGAACATTGATTTATTAAAAATTGAAAATTCTACAAGGGACAGGGAAAAATATGAGGGAAAATCATGTATGTTCGACAAAATCAAGGATAGTTGAGATACAGTGGAGCATACCATTTTTTTTTCATAATTTAGAGGGCTAGGTGAACTTGACTACTGGGGAAATTCTGTAATGTGAAGAAAGATTTGGTGAACTAAGCAGCAGCATACAGACACCACACTTTTTTGGGTCTACTTCAGAAAGACGAAAACGCAAACTCTTGAACACTCACATACCAATATCGAATTTTTGATTATCAGCTCATGTTAGCATTCCACAGTTTGCGTTTTCAGTTTTGACATAGACACACATATTCACATATACAGTATGTACACACTTAAGTATTTATGTATCCTTTTTAGTTTAGATACTTTAGAACTTAAGACAGGAAAAAAGGAAGCGTGGTAGTGTTTTGGGCAAGTATAAGGAAGTAGCTTTCAAATGGAAGGAAGGGAGGGCAAAGGTCTGCAGAAAGAGCAGTATTAGGGAAACCAAGTAATTATACAAGTACGGAAACAAAGTAGATTGATTTGGGGATTTTATGAAAAGAGAAATTTTGTGTGTTTATACTATTTATATATCTGTATCTATATATATATATATATATATATATATATATATATATATATATTTCTATATATATATATATATATATTTCTATATATATATATATATATATATAGATATATAGAAATATATATATATATATATATATATATATATATATATATATATATATATATATATATATATAGAACTGGGTGAGATGTCCTTCCTAAAGAATGTTGGTAGTGGACTCTTTGATAGATGGGATAAACTGAAAGTATATCAGGAGTTTGGGGTGTTTTCATGGTGGTGGAGATTACTGTTAATGTGTAAAATGCCCAACAGTCCCCAAATTAAAATGGCAATGAATTTGCTTCATTTTTTCTCTTTCTTATAACATTTGTGGTTTTCTGGTACATCTTTGTGGGTTGCAATCACTAAATAATAACAGATTTTTAGTGTGAATTAAGTATCCTTCAGAAAACACATGCTAATATAAAACACATTATTTTAGCAACAATTGAAGCATATAAAAGCAATATGTACAATTTGTACCTGATTATTTACCTTTGTCCCTGGCTGTTGCTGCTCGAAAGTCTTTTTAAATTTATTATATATACAGATCAGTATAGATAAATATATGTATATGCGTTTATCTGACAGCATCAGGTTGAAGTATATATTTTTTCAGTTTTGTTCTAATCTGATATCAGAAAAGTACACAGATGGTGGATGCTTTTTTGGGGTAGGGGTGAGGAAGCATGCCATTGGTATGTATGCCTGATAGCAGCAATTGGAAATTTGACTATGGCCATTTGTGCCTTCACTTTCATCCCGGTCTAACAACAGAAGTGGATACACAGAGACTATCTTCCTTTGTTTCTGAGGTGGGCTAGATATTGAAGTACTATTTCAAGATATGATTTATTTATCCTTGCAATCATTTGTCTTCTCAGTTTATTGTGCACTGCTGTTTTCTTACTGTCAGGGGAGCAACAGGTAGCACACCCCCCTTTGGTACCAAAGGCTGTGGGTCCTGTTTCCACACCAGGTAGATCAGTTGCTGACACTGCAGTGCAGTTTGAAGGGTGCTGCACTCTGGTTCTTTTTTGGCCTATCAGTTTTTGTGGACTCCTACTTCCTTCCACAACAGGGGGGCCATCCTCCCCCTGGGCCAGGCCTAGCCCCATTGCAGGAATATTTCCGTGTCTTGAGGATTCTACTCTTTCATTTTTTTCCAGTCCTGGTACCAGTGCGCCTACCAGGATTGGGCATTTTTTTTACCGTGAGATTTGTGCACCCAGCTATCGTCTTTATTTTTTAACCTACTTCTGTCCATGACACATGCTATATAAATTACATTCCATATATCAGTGTCGTCTTTGTGAGATTTTTTGAAAAACAGGGCTCACCTTGTGAAGGTACTCACCAAGACTTGAGAATGAATTCAGTTCCAGCAATACTTATCTCCTTTCGCTGATTTTATGATCTCTCCATTCTAACCCCAGACTCTCTCCCCCTTTATACTATATATGCTATCTTCCGTAATATTTTCTATTTTAGTTTCATATCTCTTTTGTATTATTTTCATAAAGATCTTATAATCATTATTAAATACTATTGGTTTCCAGCTTTAATTCTCTTGTATATTCCTTCTTCCATGTGAATTTAAGTATTCCTCTGCATAATTCTTTATGCATAAAACCTTCATTCAACCATTCATTCAAAATATTTAAAAAACATGTTTCCAATTCCCTTACATTTGTGTACATTTCATACCATAGTCCATCTGTGCCTGCAGCCAAATTTATATTTATTTGTCCTAATACCTTATCTAGATCATTTAAAGAGATGTCCTTTTCCAACTCTTTATTCTCTTTTTTTGTTAACATTTGCTTTCCATGTTTTTTTCACTACCTTCTTTTTTTCTTTAAACATTTCTTGTACATATTGTACAACACTACCCATAATATTTTCCTGAGTTTTCTATTTATCCCTTTATATTTTATTTATCTCATTACACTACCATCTTCCTTTACTAACCTGCTTAAGTAGCTCAGTGCTTCTCGTTTTCCTTTGGTTTATATAAAACAAAAAGTGAGAAGGTCACACAGAAAAAACAGTCAGTAAAAACTAAATGAAAACTCCAGCCAAGCTAGAACTTCCACCTGTCAAACCTCTTGTATCAGAGGCACATGGGATATATGCAAATGACCCTTATGAACATCAGGTGTTTCAGCTACATGGTGATTCTGAATGCCCATGACTTATTTCCTTTAAAGTCGTTTCAATGGACAATTTCAGGTCAATAAAGCCAAACCCCACTGTCGACTGAAATAAGTCATGGGCATTCAGAATCGCCATGTAGCTGAAACACCTGATGTGCATAAGGTTCATTTGCATATATCCCATGTGCCTCTGACACAAGAGGTTTGAGAGGTCACTGAGTGAAAGTTCTAGCTTGCCTGGAGTTTTCATTTAGTTTTTACTGATTGCTTTGTTTATGTAAATATTCTTAGATATTTTCTTGATTTCTTTCATATAATTCTTTCTGTGTCAAAGTGCTTTCTATCATTATATTCTACATCTTCCAATGCATTATTATATGTTTTTATATTTGTCTTTCTCTACATTTCTCACAGCATATTGCCACTGTAAACAACATGGTTTACATTTTTTCTTAAATATCCACCATTCAGACTAGTTTTTATAAAATGTTCTCATAGCAATATGATCTTTCCATAACTGTATTACTAATCTCTTTCCTTCATTCCACGCTTTATTTATCCTTTTTATTCCTTTGCCTATTTTATATATTCAGTGTTTTCTTTTATCTCTAGCATTATTGCATGATGATCAGAAAATCCTGTTTCAATTACCTCCCCTTCTCCTATAGCTAAACCTTCTGATAATCTAGTTCCATTCTATACATACCCCTTTTATAAGTCCATGAATTTTTTCCCCACAGTTTTAACTTACCACATCTTATAGCTTCTAACATTTTCTTGTATCATTTCCTTTCTTTTTACGCTTGCCTGTTAAATCACAGTTAGTCTTCTGTTATAATAATCATGTTTATCACTGCATAGTCTAAAATCTGATGACATAAGCTTTCCCTTTCTTTACAGGTAGTATAAGCATATAATGTTATAATTATATGTACTTGTTCTTTCCCTTTTAAATCTACAATGGTTAATCTTCCCATTTTTGCTAAAGCTGCATTTAATATCTTTACTGTATTTCTACAAAATACAACTTTTCCAGAACATCTCCTGGTTCCTAAATTCCAGATTATCTTTCCTCCCCTTAGCTTCTCTTTTTGGAATTTTTCATTTGTTAAAAAATATTGTCTCTTCTAATATAATTACATCTGCATCACATACATTACACCACTCCAAAATCCTTATTCTTCATACTGTATTCTTAATATTATTCACGTTTACAGAAAGCACTCCACAGTTTTCATTTTTTCTTTTTCTTAAATTCATTATTTCAGAAGTTCATAGCAAATTACTTGGATAGCTTTCTTAATAGGCCATTTTAAGCCTAACACATTTTCTTCCCAAAGCTGAGTCAAACAGTGTACCTTGTGTCTATGAGTCAAACACCTAAGCCATTATACCAAACTCCAATCATTATTTGTATATATTCTTTTTTATCCATTTCCTTTCTTTTTTTTCTTTTGTATTTATCCCTTTAATTTTTCTTTTTCTTTAACTCTTTTACCAATAGAGTTCTTTTTTCCCCTTTTACTACCTTCTGGTTTGTCTTCATCAGTATTTCAGAACCTTCTTCTATGTCCTCTTTATTATTTAGTTTATTTAATTTTTCTTCTATTTCATCTACTTTTAAAATGTTCTCTGTTTATTTTCTTCACTTTCTTTTTCTTTATTCTTTTCATTTTTGCAATTCATCCATAAATATCCAATTTTGTTACATTTTATAACATATGCATTCATGTTTTTTTGCATCATGTCCCATTTCCCCACAAATATAATTTTTTTTTGTCATGGTTACTTATCAAATGTCCTTTTCAACAAAAAAACATATCTTGGGTTGTCCCCAGTGTTTTACAACACCCTTGTTTCCCTCCACATTCTTCATGCTTGGTATATGTTTAACTTTTTCTCTTTCTATTTTTAACACTATATTGCAATCCCAGCCAGTAGTCTATAAACCCCTTGTGTCATAAACTTTTGCGCTGTCCAGTACTTCTTTAAATGAAGCTCTGAAATGTCCTTTCAAAGTCTCTCTTTGTACCTTTGTTTGAAATTACACGTGTCTTCTTTTTGTTGAACTGTTAAATGCTTTTATCACATAAAGATTCCATAGGTTACAGTGTTTATTTTTTGTCATATTCTCCAAGAAAACTTTCCATTGAAAAAAAGTCTCAAATACAATGTTACAAACTGTTTTTTTAATAAAAATAAATGCTCTTAACTAATGTGCTTTTTCACCAAAGGAGCTATTGAATTGGCTCACACTTCATACCCGTCCATTTCTTTGTCTTCTTTACTTTGAATCTTTTCCATGTACTTTCATATTCTTCTGCCTTCTTTTCTGCTACCCCACTGTTGCCTTCTTTTAGTTTCTCTGCATATGTTTTCTTTTCCATCTCACTACTGTTCTTCAGAATGGTTTCTGCATCCTCCTTTTGTATTTTCTCCATAATATCCCCCCATGAACCACCTCCTTCATTTTCTGGCTCACTCTGCACTACCCTTTCTTTAAGTAAATCATCCCGCAACCCTCTCAACTGGAGGGTTGTAATTATACAGCCATCATTTGCTGACTCATCTCCATCAAACAGGTTTCTTTAAAACATTCTTTTTTTTTTTTTAATGTACTTTTGATATGTGGAGCTTTTCTCCCCGGGTCACCACTGAAAATGTTTTTTTTTTTAATCCAGTCAGACCTTTCCAGTAAACAAATGTAAAATAAATAAATAATAAGTAAATACATTTCAGGGCGGCCACGGTGGTGCAGCGGTTAGTGTTGCCGAATCACAGCAAGAGGTTCACCGGTTCGATTCTCGGCTGGGGTGCCTTCTGTGCGGAGTCTGCATGTCCTCCCTGTGGTCGCGTGGGTTTCCTCCGGGTGCTCCGGTTTCCTCCCACATCCCAAAGACATGCAGTAGGTGGATTGGACACTCTAAATTGGCCCTAGGTGTGAGTGTGTGCATGTGTGTGCCTTCTGTGGAAGGTTGGGTGCTGGGCTGGCAACTCGACACCATAAAACTCCACTGCCAATCATGAGCGGACAGGTGATCCGCTGTGGCGACCCCTAACCGGGAAAAGCCGAAAGAAGAAGAAGAATAAGTAAATAAATTTCCTTAGAATCCTGCACACATTCTCTGGTCTTAGCATTTGCTTTCTCCTTCGTTTCATCCATCATTTCTTCATCTCCTTCACTCTGCATCTGCTTCCCTGTTTCTTTGGGCTGCCTCGGCACCTGGAATGGAAGCAGGAAGTGCTCTTCTAAAATGGGTCCTACTCACAACAACAGAGTAGTTTTTTTTTATTTGTAAACATTCATACATTTCATATTTATATATTCACAAATTTACATAATTTACGTAGCTAACATCACTCAGTATGTCATCAACTTCTTTTTAAGTGTCCCCCCCACCCTTTTACCCACAACCAAAACCATATTTTTTCCAATATTTTTGTCAGTGTCCATTTTCCATTGTATTTGATCTCATTAAGCATCTCATCCCAAATTGTCCATGTTGCATAAAATATAACTGTCCATTTCCTTTTTTTGAGGTCTTGTTCCATAATAACCGTATTCCATCATGTCCATATTTAACATTTCAGATTTCAAATAATCTTTAAACAACTCATGTTTACTTTCTTTCCACAACTCTTGAATTCTTTCACATTTTAAAAATACATGTTCTGTAGTTTGAAACTGTTTGCACTTCTTACATATTCTATCTTGTTTCCTTTTGTATGCCATATTTGCTTTTACTGGTAATTTACCTATGGACAACCTCCACGAAAAATCATTGCATTCTTTAATTCTTTTATAATTTGTATATCTCATCATTATTGCTTTTTTTCGTACTTGTTTCTAACTCTTTCCACAGATCAGAAAAAATAAAAAGATTTCATAATATTATACCATTCTGTTCTTTTTTTTTTCTAGTACATTCTTTTTTTGTTTCTATAGCACAATTTTACTGTAAAAGTCTTTCATTTCTTCATGAATGACACTTTTACTTTTTTTCACTTCCATACCTTCCAAGATTTGCTTGTATTTACCATATTCTTATCTTTCATAACTCCTTTTAATACTTTAAACATATTTAAAGAGTCTGCATGTACAATTGGATTCATCAGTTCCAGCCCTCCCTGCTCTTCTTTCATATATAAAATTCCTCTCTTTGCAGGGTTCATTCTGGACCCCCAAATGAATGAAGATATTGTCATCATAATTTCGTTTTCATACCTCCCTGGTACCGTATAAATGTTTGCAACATAGGCTTTTTTACCCAATATTATAGTATTTATAAAATGTGTTTTCTTTCTATATAAAAATCTACATATTTTCCAGAAAGCAATACTTTAATTCCTTTAATAATCTTGTCCCATTGCTCATGTTTATATTCACTTCTACCAAATACTTTCCCCAATATATGTATATACTTTTCATTATATTCTACACCTCCTATTATCCCTTCATAACTAAAACCTTTGCTTTTCTCTTTATTTGTACTTAAACCAAATTTCTTTAATATAATACTTATTTTTTTATTTATTTCTTCCATCCATGATTTATTTTTAGCAGTTATTACAATGCCATCTACATAAGTATGCTTCATCTGTATTTGTACCGCCTTCATTATTTTATATCCTCCATTACTTTTATTTATTTCTACCCCACCAGTACTATATTCATGACTAATGAAAATGTCACACTGCTAGCTGGACATCCTTTTTTGTATTCCACATTCTATTTTTACATCTTCCCCAATCCAACTGTTTATTTTTAATTTCACATTTTTTTCATACATTGATTTAATAATTTGTAATACTTTGTCACTTATGTTATATTCCTGCAAAATTCTCCATAATGGTTCATAGGTGTTTACTAGGCTAATTACCACAAGGGCCTTTTTAAGCCTAGCCAAGCATCCCAAACCTCTGAAAAGTTCTGATACCCTTGATAAGTGTAAGCGTGGGCCTGGGAGATGAACTATTTACAGGTTACCTTTGTCCATTAGAGACATAGGTGCCAACCCAGGGATGAACTTTCAGTTTCCCATCCAATTGTGCACGTTGCACTTAAATTGGGTTAGGGAGAAACTCTGCTTCACATGGATGGGTAGCCTGTACCATAGACATTGTAGTCTGTGGAATACATACCTATCTCTCCAGCAGGTCCTATTTATATCACAGGGAAGGTTTAAGTCTTTAGAACAGGTAATTCTGGTGCTATTTGTTTTTTGGATATGCAGGAGGTCCATTAAAGTGGGGTCTGACAATGCTCTGTATGCCAGGCATAGATCTCCCCTCAAAAGCCTGTAGGAGACTGAATACAAGGATGGGATCTTGAAGCAGTCTGCATAGAACATATTACTTGCACCCTGTATTCTTTTAGTGAGGAACCTCTGTGGATGTTCCACTTGTTGGATATGCTTGGTTAGGTACATACCGAAGGGGGCATTGTACTCGGTGATAGGTCTGATGAATGCTGAATATATTGGAACAATGACTTCCTTGGAGTTAGATGCTATACCTTTGTTTTTATGTTGCGCAGCATAGAATGATTTCCTCATCACTGTAGACAGATGATGATCAAAGGCTACATTACTATCTGTGTTTCCCTAAGTCCCTGACTACTGGATCAACTCTAAGGGGTGTGTTGTCAATGTGATAGTTACCAGGGATAGATGACTTCCCAAAGGATACTGTTATGCATTTCTTGGCATTTAGTTTTAGTCCATGGCTCTGACACCAGTTGTTTGTCTGTGTCAGCCTCTCTTCATATTTTCATACTTTTCACATTTAAAGCTAAAATTGTCAGCTTTATTGAACAGTTAAATTAAATATGCTTTATCCCTTGCCTTTCTTATTTTATCTTACCATATTATTTTTAAACTTTCTTTTAATTTCCCTATAGACTTTTTTGCCTTTTGCCACATACCACTCTGACTCTTCTTCACTTGTTACCACTCTGACTCTTCTTCACTTGTTACCACTCTGACTCTTCTTCACTTGTTACCACTCTGACTCTTCTTCAGTTGTTACCACTCTGACTCTTCCTCAGTTGTCTCATCTATTTCTTTTTTTCTTTATCTTTCTCTGTAATTTTAAAGGCAACTTCTACATTTTTCATTTTTGGTGCAACTTCCTGTACCACAATCTCTTCCATCTCTTTTTCTTGTATAACTTCATTTACAGTTTGTTTTTCTTTTCATTTTGTTGTGTCTCTTATCTCACGCACTAACCATGAGTGGCCACATGTTTTTACTTTAATTCACATTTCTTTGCATAATGGCCTTCCTGACCACATAAATAACATATTTTGTGTTAGATTAATTCATTAAATGATCATTAGTTCCACAAAAATAACAAGATTTTTGGTTGTCTTCTGTACTTCACAAACCCTCTATTACCATGCACATTAATAGTACTAGGTATATATATCACATTATCATTTTTCATTTTTCAAATTACTCCACATTTCCATCCCCCAGTCCATAGTCCTCTTTGATCATAGATTTTAGCAGTGTCCGTCACCTCTTTACATATTGACAGCAAATGTTCTTTCAGTTCTTTTGCTTCCATGTTGTACAACATATTCTGACCATGGAAATATTTCTTTTTTTTTTCATAAACCCCCAAAAAATGTTCAATAACCTGCCCAGGTACCAATATCAAGTCACAAAATGTTTCCTTGTTAATTAAAAGTAAAGCTCTTACCTCTTCAACTTTAACACCCAAGCAGTACTATAACATTGTCCCATACCTCATATCTGTCCAAACTTTCTTTTTTACTGCTCACTCGAACAACAGATTTCTTCTTTGTTTCCTTTGTTCCCCTCTCCTCTTTGGCAATTTCTCCCACTGTTTTAGCATAAGTCTTTTTCTCTGGTACTTTCTCTGGCTCATTTTCTTCTGTTTTCCCCATAGTCTCACTCCAAGATACTGCTGCTCCACTGTCTGGCTCACTCTGGTTTATCATCTCCTCCAGATAAACATTCTGCAACCATCCCAACTGGAGGGTTGAAACAATGCATTTTCCCGATTTTATTGATTCAAACAGATTTTTCTGGAAATTTTGCTCCGAATTCACTTCCACCTCTGCATTCACCTCCAATTCCTCCTTCACCTCTTCTCCATTTGAAAATGCTTTCTCTGCTTCCAATTAATTTGAGAACATTTCTGGTAGTGATTCTACCATTTCATCTGCATTTTCAACAACTTTCATTTCAGTTTCAGCAAAAGCTGAGTCAGCCATGTCTTCTCCCTTTTCCTACGGGCTGCCTCTGCACCTGGAATGGAAACAGAAAGTCAATTGTATCACACACAAACTCTTTCCCCTACTACCAAGAGTAGGGGAAATTCCCTGATGCCATGGCCAAATTTCCCCTATTAGTATAAATACCACCTGGAGCCTACTCCTTGAAAAGACTACTAGCTTAGTTGAGCTAACCTGGATAGCAAAGCATAAATAAATCAATACAATTGTCTACTTTGAGCATAAAGTCTTGGATACAGCTTATTTCTTCCTTGAAATAAAAAAAAACAATCTTTTCCTTAATATTTTTCGGGTCATTATTAGATCAGAAGTTAAGGAAGAAGTTCTAAAATACACCTCAGAATATCTAGAACCCCTATATCTTCTGATGACCTAGTGGCTCCCTAACTCCTGGATTAATGCAGTTATTTCCTCTACAGTTATTAAAATGTAGTTTTGATGAGTCTGTTGAACAGATTCACGAAAAGCAAAATTGAAAAATGCAAGTTTTTTTTCCCTAAGTCATGATTTTTGTTTAGGCAGTCACAACATGAAAAAGGTTATTAAAAAAACACTAAAATGTAAGAAAATAAATCAAATAAAATACCCCTCTCAGCATGTGGAAACTCTTTTATTTGAAGTGGTTAAGCAGCCCCTGAGACCACCAGCTTAATTTGGTTACTCCTTCCACAGTAATTACCGTGGTCCTGGTCAGTTGAGGTGTGTTGAAAGAAAAAAGCAAAGATGAAGAGTAAAACTGAATTTCTTTCCCTAGTCAGGAATTTTTCAGGCCATTTTTGGATGACCAGTTTGTTTAAAAAAATCTCTGCAGTACACCTCAGAGCATGCAGAACCACCCCAATTTTTGGTGCGTCTAGCACCCCCTAGACCCCAGGTTTAATGTGCTTATTTCCACCACAGTTACAGAGTGCAGTTTTGCTTAGTTAGGATGTGCTGAATGAATGAAATGTATGCAGGAAAAAATGAAGAAAAATGGTAAGAAAATGAAGAAAAAAGTGATGTGGATGGTGTAGTTAGGCCAGGATATATATATGTGTGTTTGGGGGGGGGGGCAGCTAGATTGGGCACAGGAGTGACATATGGTGGGGGTAGTGGGCAATGGAGAGGAGGGCCTCATGGCGCCCTTCATCTTCACCGCCAGTTCTTGTAAGGGTAGCCCTGCTGCTGGGTAGATAACTCGCTTTATTGCCCACTTAACCTTATCCTCCAATTGCCAAAAATAGCCATCCCCATGAAATATTTATCATCCCTTATCTGCCCTTGTCTAGCGTGCCCCTTTTTGTCTGTGAACAGCCTGTAGCTATTCCTCCCATACGCTTTCATGTCCCCTCTCTGTTAAACCTTCTTTCAGAAACACCTCATCTAACCTACTTCATGATGCTTTTCTGATTTTCAGCTCTGTATTGTTTTACCTTTGTACTGCCATTCTGCTGTACTTTACAAACTACTTGTTTACAACTCAGTATCCCTGCAGGTGTTTACCACCATTCTTACTCTGTCTTACAGACTGCTCCTAGCATCTCGTTAACTGTACCTGTAGCAGCCAACTCGCTCATTTATCAACACTGTATATTAGCCTGAACTTAGAAGCTAATGTAAGTAATGTACCCTGTGCTCTTGTAGCTCCACTCCTTTGCTTTTGGCTGCTCATACATATCTTACTCTCCTCTTTGTTATTGAATATTTCCAATCTGTTGCCATGCTTGAAACATTTATAATGCAAACACTATATTTCTGGACTGTAGTAGCTCTACATAAATGCTGTTAATATTCAGCATAACGCATTCCTTTTTCTGTATGGGTTTAATAGCTAAGACTATCTACTCATGTCATTAACATGTAGGCTATGTCCTCTAACCATTAACTGTTAATTATTACTAATATGTTTATTAGGTTTGTACTCATCTCACTTAATGTAACCATTTGCAGACTTAATGAACATATTTTGCGTGAGCCTCTTCTGGCCAGGTCTCGGCCGAAAGGGGACCTCATGCCCAGTTGGACTATCCCAGTAAGCAAAATACTAATAAATAAATAAGTAAATAAATGAGATGATTGAGCTGAATGTGGTTTAAACGTGATGTTAGAAGTTGATAGAAAATTTGCAGGTAGATTGTAATAGGATACAGAATTTGGAGCAAGGGTGTGTAGTAGGTGTTAAAACAATTAATTTATAATGGATTGTTAGTGTTGTGAAAATCAGATGTATAAGAAGAGAACATTTGAATTGGAGCGAAGAGTTGACATGATACAAAGTTTTATACATTGGTTTTCAAGTATAGTTAGAGTTGTTTTTAAATGCTGTGTGGTTTAAGTCGGTGAATAATTGTTGAAACTCGTTTAAAAGTTAACTGTGTAACTTTTAAAGTGTATATCTCTGTAGGAATTGTTAATTTGCTAGCTTTTATTAAAGTTTTTTCAGCTGAGCACAGTTTTCATTTGTAATGGTAGTTTTCAAGCGGAGTAATGCATGGAGTATTTTGGGTGTATCAGTTTTATTTGCGAGAACAAGAGTCTGCAAGGGCTTGGTATGATAATTTTGTGAGGAGGGTACAATGGTGAATTCTAACTGGACAACTTAACCTTTTTGTGATATGTTTGTTAATTTTTAGATAAGTTTTAGCGTTTGTAAGTTATCCATGGAATAGTTTGCTGTGTCATCGGCTGGACAATCATTTTTCTTCTGCCATTTGAATTGGGTAATCCCTTTTTTGTGCAAGCTTCTAATAGTTATGTTCCATATTTTATGATTGTGTGGATGAGATTTTCAGTTGAGAGGGAGTCATCTAAGAGTAAGTCAAGGTATTTGAATCCATTCTTATGGGGTGTTTCGTTTGATTGATTGCTGTAGGAATTTGATGTTTGGAAGATTGTGAGGTTTTGTAGTGATTAAAATAAATAGAATAAATGTACTTTCATTAGCTTAAAAATTAAGTTTGTCGATCAACTTTCTTTTGTAGTGTGTGGAAGCCTGCTTGAAGGTGTCTTACCACTAGAGACTGGTGTTTACTTGTACATACCAGGGCTGGATCATCTCCATATTGAGTGACCTTTAGGTATTTGGTTTGTTTATTTATTTGTTTTACATATAAACTGAACAAAAGGGGGTCCAAGAAGTGATCACCTTTGTCCAAAACAAATTCAGAAATTGGTCTGAGCCCCATCCAAGTCTGAATTCTTTGTCTGTTGAGTGCCTTTTTAAGGGTTCTTTTTGCCCTGATGACAGTGGATTTTCAGGCCTTTTTACTAGATGGTATCTCATGGTGGGGGAAGGTTCTCACAGAACATGGGATGAGAGCCATCCAGATGGGCCATCTTTTTCACAGCCATGAGAGCTGCTGGTGTCCTTGCTGGCATCCTGGTTCTGAGTACATTTTGGTTTATTCTAACCCCACCAGTGGGCAGGAGGATTTGTGATCTGTGTCAGCATCGAGCACCACAATACCTTCCCAATATGGTTGCACACTTTTGTGTACCTGCTAAGAGAGTCAGTACCAAGAGGTGGATTGGTGAGCTGAATGCCCATCCCAGACTGCAGTGTGCATCACCATCTGTATTCCTTCTAGGGAATGTGGTGTTATGTGGCGTGATCTACCTTGCCATCTTCTAAGATGAAGGAACAAATAGGGCACAGTCTCAATGTGACCCTTGAACACCATTTATTCACTTAGGAGACCCTTCATTTCCAGTAATTTATTTATTTGGTAGATATATTTTGAAGAGTCAAAAAGTACTTCAATGCCTAGTCTTCATTTTGCAGACCTTCCATCACACAGACGCACTTATCCTTTATTCCCCAAATTTCTGTGTTCACCAAGTGACCAAATGATTCTTCCCTTCCCATCTCATGTTCTCTGTGCACAGGTGACATCTGCCTCACCTTTCTGTTGTTCAGACTCATAAGAACACATTAATAATACTAGCATTGACAGCAGCCATAAGGTACCTAGCCTTTTACAACTTTAATAAGATGCACTTAAGTTCTTGTCACCCTTTACAAGCACTTAATCATGCTGTTGTTGCTGGTTGTGTACCTCTTATACTAAAATTGAATCCAAAAATGAGACCACGACCAGTCTCTGCTAGGTTAACTAGTTCAAACAGTGAAGCAGGATTCGAACAAGGATGAGGCGGCAAGTTTATTAACACTCAAACATCAAAAAGCTAAGCAGAACAAGTGTAAGTGCTTTCATCTGCGATGCAGACTTCATCAGACAAAAGTACATCTTAATTAACACCAAATTTAACAACTTTTTGGCGCCAACTTGAAATAATTTCAAATAGTTGACGTCACCTTATTTAAAGTGCCAATGCATACAAAAATATCATCAAGTAAGATATTTTATTTACTTTTTTTTTTAACTAAAGATGCTTTTATATGTGGTACTTGACAGAGTGGCTGAAGGGAACCTCAGGAAGTAATTATGAGATCTAACTTGGTCAGTATAATGTCTGAGTGCCCTATCCAACTGTGTCCTGGATATTAAGTAGATGCAAGATCTTTCATCCATTAACTGCTCTGCAGTTGTGAGATTCCTTTCACCCTGGATATTAGCATTGTAGTTTTTCTTCTGTAAAAAAACAGTAACAGTCTCCTAGTTAGTTACTTAAAAACTATCTTAAAACTAAGCATGTTAATATTGTTCTGGTCTGTTATTGCTAAAAGCATACTGTCCATCATGTTCTGATATGCTGTGGCTTAGCACTGTTTACTCTTTGAGTGAGCCTGCCAAAAAGCCCTTCTGTGAACAGGGTCATTTTATAATGCTAAAGTGAATCATACCCAAAGCTCTGCATATTAAAGGGCATATGTAATCATCAGATAAGATACAAACCCTCTTCAAAATGATAATGTACTCAGGGATCTTGGAACTTTGGGTTGATAATTCCCTCTGCCTCTACCACTGTGTAGCAAAAGTAATCAGAAAATCCTGTTTAGCGCAAATAATTTTTAAAAGGCATATTATGCAAGTCAAAAGAAGTTACCATCTCTCTGTCTACGTCCTAGTTAGACCAAGTATTGAAATCAACTCCCCTCCCCCTGGGTTTAACTTTCTGGACATCATAAGCAATTGGAAAGGCCCCAGAGTTTCCTAACAAAGAAGATTGCTGGCTTAAATTCCTTCTTCTACCAGCAAAGACTTAAAACATTATCCCTTGATTTGTTTTCTTATAGGTTTTTGTGGTGTGTTCCTTGTCTTGCATTCCTTGCCATTAGGGTCCCCATCCTGATGAACTCCTGTATCTTTGCAAGTGAAATAGCTGTGCTAATACCTGAACTCGGGAAATAAATATCTACCAACACATAAGGAGAACATGTTGGAGAGACAGGTTTGTTGTCCAGTACCTACCCAGTCTCTGGAACAGACTTCCCTGCAAAATCACACCCTAACATCCTTCAAGTTAAGCCTGAATGATTGGATTGGGTACTCATAAATTTACTTTGGGACTGTCCTGCTTTGCATTTATTAAGAAGGAAGGATTCAGCATGAGGTGGGGATTGGCAAGGTGTTAAGTGGTCTTGTGATTCAATTGCCTTGCATTTGTTATTCTATGAAATGGATGTATGTATGTTGTATCTATTTGTTTCTTCTGTGCTTTGATGTTCTTTTGAACTTGCGTATAAACCTCTACATTAAATTTAATACTACTACTCGAGTGTGAGAGACACTCTGGCATAGAAGGATAAAGCCCTGACTATGTCGCAGGTGACCCAAGTTCATATAGTGTGTTGGGTGCATGCAGGAGCTGGCAAGGGAGTATAGGAATGAGAAGCCCACTGCCTGCGCACTCATCCTGTATTTGATTAATGTTTAACTACATTTATTACTTATGCAAATGATGTTACTGTTTCAGCGTACACTAACTTCATTTCCTTCCCTACACACAAATTGTACTGAAAATGAGTAGTTTGTGAAGCAAAGATATGTTTACCTGTGATAAAGCAATTTGAAGCGAGTAATACTCTGAACATCATAATGGCTTTTCATTAAGATTTTTATCTCACACGACAGGATTCACTCGTGACTTCTAGTTGTTGCTGTCTGTGCACAGTTTGCATGTTCCTTCCTTCTCAGGATGGCTTTTATTTACTCTTGTTTTCTCCCAACTTTGGGAAAAGTAGCAGTTGATTGCAGTGTTTCTCTCTCTCTCTCTCTCTATATATATATATATATATATATATATATATATATATATATATATCTATATAAAACTTTGTGACCTGTCACGGCTAAAACAGTGGTCAGATGGTTTAACAAATGACTATATGAAATTAAATTACTGTGTGCTTCTTTTTGAAAAGACGTACATATAGAAGCTGTTATCCTAGTTTTGCTGCATCTAACAAACTTGCAGTTAAGCCGCATGTTTTGTGCAAACTTAGTTTCTTCATGTAATTTTCAAAATGCTTATTTTTTGTTTCATATTTAGTCCTTGTGATCGCCCTCGTGTTATTGAGTCTCTGCGTGGCATTGAAGTAGTGGACATTGCTGCTGGTGGAGCGCACAGTGCTTGTATAACTGCAGCAGGAGAATTGTATACTTGGGGCAAGGGCAGATATGGACGCCTGGGTCATGGAGACAGTGAAGATCAGCTCAAACCAAAACTGGTAAGAACCATTATCCCGTAATTTTACAGTACATTACATATTATGTTAAGCATTTAAGACTGGGCTTCAGAATTTGTGTTGTAGCACATTACACATGCAAAATTATATTAATGAGTCTTTACTGTACCTGACAGGAGTACTGCTATTGAAGGCATGGTTTAGAGTTCATGCAGGCAACTTGTTAGGTGCACGCAGTTAATCCTAAGAGGTCTGAACAGGGTTTCTAAGTGAAATCTGTAAGGAATAACAGGAAGCAGTTCATTGAAATTAAACAGAAAAGTAAAGTAAGAAATTAAGTTTCAGACTCAACCTTAGTACATTAGTAAATGCCTTAAATGTAACAATGCACAATTAATTTAGCTAGCTAGTGTGCTTTTTCTTAAGGCTAAAAGTTAGTCTGTGCTGCAAGCAAGCAATTCACTTCACATCAGGAAGGGAAATAGAGATACAAGACAAGAACAGATAGTTGTGTAAGTGACAAGACCAGCTTTAACATGCCTGTTAGTATGGTCAACTTTAAGTTCAAAATAGGTAATACCTATGTGTGCAGCAGTCATTTTGGGACAATTATTGATATTTGGAGTGGTAGACTTTGATTTGGGAAGGTGTACATAGTTTTGTGTGTTTGCTGTCAGCCAAAAGAGGATTTTTTTTTAAATTAATTTAATTTGTTTCTTTTTTTTCAGACACTTTTATTGAATTATCACTTGTGACTTAGGCAAATTTACATTCATATAAAAGTAATCACACAATAAGTAACAAACATTCTATTTCACATATATTGCTATATATCATATAACCTAAGCAACATTGCAAAAATTATTTAATTCTTGCCTTTTTTTAAACAAGAAGCATGTTTATTAAACCATCACTTACTACATAAGCAATCAGACATTTAAACAAATTAAAGTAAACCACGCCAACACAATCTACTTGCAAGCATTTTACATCACAAACCATACTGACACACACCCAGTTACAAACATTTTACATTCTTGTAATCTATCCAGTCTTTTTCAGTCAAAAATTACATAGCTCATTTAAGTCCTGCCGCCTTTTAAACCTCATTCCTCCCTTGTATGTATTTTTCCCATGTAGTTTGCTCCTACCCTTTTCTACAAATCTCAATTCCAGTTGTTTTATCTCTGTAATTATATTCACTACTCCTAATATAGTTGGTTTAGATTTTGATTTCCATTTTCTAGTAATTGCTTTTTTGGCAGCCACCATTATTTGACACAGCAAGGCCATGCCATGCCTAGGCAATTCTGATTCTGTATTACAGATCAGAAAAATCATCTCCCTCATTAGACCAATCTGCCCACCAGCATCTCCGACAGTGCATCCTGCAAGGAATCCTTAAAGTCTACCAATTCACTGCACTCCCAGAAAATATGTTCCCCATTACCTCTTTCTTCCCCATCACACCTCCAGCACTTCCTGTTTGCCTGAGAAAAAAATTCTCTGGAGTCTACTTGGGGTATAGAAATATCTATGCAAACATTTCCAGGCAAAAATCCTAAATCTTCTAGATTTTGTTGCATA
The DNA here is from genome assembly GCF_019279795.1 of Protopterus annectens. NCBI lineage: Eukaryota > Metazoa > Chordata > Ceratodontiformes > Protopteridae > Protopterus > Protopterus annectens. Next base: position 1,235,038 of record NC_056735.1, on the reverse strand, counting down.
TTTGGGAGACATACATATATCTTCCCATTTTTTTGTGAATTGCTTATCCAGTCTCTCTTCCCAATCCTTTCTAACATTTTCTGATATCAATCCCTGATAGGGAAGGCTATCTGTAATCTGCAGTCCATATAAATTCTTGGCATCTTCCCATTCTGTCATCTTCCCTCTTTAGTTATTTGCTCCTAATACCTTGGTTCCTTTGCCAGTTTTCTCCAATAAATTCCAACCCCCTCTTGCATATTGTCTGTATCCCTAATTGCAGTAATCTCTATCGGCAGAATCTCCTTTCTCCAATTCTCAGTTGGCTTAGTTCTTAGAATACTTTCGGCAACTTTATGGATATAATATTATGTATGATTGTTATTCTCCTTAAAGGTCTGCATCCAAAATCCCAGTCACTCCTTGTTTCTTTAACTTCCCCCCGTTTCATCATCATCCCTTTCCACTTTGAAATAAAGTTTTCTGCTTGTGCTATGTATAGGAGTCTTAACTGTGTAGCTCTGAAATACCCCTTCAAATTGGGTAAACCCAATCTGCCCAGTTCTACTGGAAGAATCAGCTTATCCCACCTGAATCTTGCTGTCTTCCCCTCTC